>NC_136517.1:95112408-95354908 GCF_053919585.1 Euprymna scolopes | reverse complement strand
AAATATACGTAGGGGATTTTTTACTGTTTCTATTTATTTGTCTCCCCATGAGGGTATGGCTAGACCCAGGATCGGTTTTTAGTGTGGGGAAGATCTCGTTCCCCAGAGGGGAGGGACCACTTGGAGGGGTATAGGTATGGGAGGAGGGATGATAGAAGGGATGATAGTTATCTAAGTCATGAAGGATTTCTCCTCCACTGACTGAGAGGGGAGTGAGGTGTTGGAACAGATATTATCCTATGGTTCTAGGTGTTTCCTAGTGTTGTTGGTTTCGAGGTTAAGTAGGGTTGATATTGTTCAATGTGTTGTATTAGAGACAGGGATGCCATGTCTGTGTGTGTGTGTGTGTGTATGTGTGTGCGTGCGTGCGTGCGTGTGTGTGTTTTAATGTGTCGGTTCTGATTTATGTGTGGGTGTGTATATGTATATGTATGTGCATGCGAGTGTGCCTTGCATTTCATGTTTTTGTGCGTTGATATTAGGCTCTGTTCAGTTCAGGAGTGAATCTTGTTATAAAAATTTTTTTCCTGTGTAAGTAAATAAAAATAATTGTCTGTTTGGAAGATTGGCATTATTTTGAAGCTATTTCCACTGCATGTGTGTGCGTGTTTTGAAGCATAAAGGTGTCTGTTGTCTGCAATTTTGATGTTGCTCTTATGTAAGGCCACTCTATTGCTGAAATTTTTGGTGGCGCCTATGTAGGATTTGTTGCATGCTGTGCATCTTAGTGTATAAACTAAATTTCTGGAGGTGCAATTTAGATCCTTTTTTATTTTGAATGTTTGTGCTGGGTTTTTGAATGTGTATGTGTTACCTTCTATTATTATGTCACATACTCCACATCGCGGTTTGTTGCATTTTGTAACCCCTTTTGTAGTGTGTGGAACGAGTTTTGAGGAAGTTTATATATATATATATATATATATATATATATATATACATACATACACTTTTATAAATTCGTTTTTCTTTTGCGTGTATCGATATTCATATTAAAACCCCTCTTTTCTACTTATTTGAAAAGAAAATACAATTTTCTTATTTATGGGTTATGGAATTGCATTCACTATAAAAAAATCTAGCTAATTTGCATATTCTTTTAAACATTCACTTTAATTAATTCCCTATTAGTTGCTTCCGTTTTCTAATGGGATAATCATGTTTAGTTAACTATTACGTGTAATTATATTCATGCAAGTTATTCTACATGCTTTATACTTGCATAATATTTGCGTAAAAAGCTTATAGTAAACACAAAAGTGTTTCCATATATATTTATTTATACGTATATATTTTTGTTTAACAAATTTTGCCTACCAAACTCCTCCTAGAGTTTTTGGTCTACAGACATGAAACTTCATATATAAGGTATTTAAATCCACGCGAAACTTTCTATTTGGGTTTAAACCCGGAAAAATCGGTGCAAAAGTGTGAAAATTAAAAAAAAATGAAATTTCCCAGGTGAAGGTCGAATGCATCACGTAGTAGCTATTGGTTCATGTTTTAATTTTTAACCTTGCAGTAAACATGTTTTCATAGGCCAGACATTGACGGCAGAGGCAAAATAAATCGTGAGCTGAGCGTTTTGGTTTCGATTCTCGGTGGTTGCACAGGATTATGTTTTTTTTATACTTTGATATTGCACCAATCTGTCTATCTATCTATTTATCTATTTATATATCTATAAAAGTGAAAATGTCTGCCCGTCTTTTCTCTATGGTAGTTAAGGAAGACTATTATAGAGAAAATCATTACTTTACATATTCACAATTTTTAATATATACATATGCACATAACCTTATGAACAGTTTATAGGGCCCGAGCAAAGCCGGGCGGAACTGCTAGTATATATATAAAAGTGAAAATGTCTGTGTGTCTGTCTGTGTACATTTCCCTATGCAATAACTCTGTCAATTTTCGGTCTACTGACTCGAGATTTGACATAAGGGTAAGTAAGATTTGGGAAAATCTTTTAATCGGGTTTCGGCCAGAAATGTTTGTGTTAAGGTGTCAAAGTTCAACGATTTATACCTTTGAAAACTCTACCAAACTCCTCCGCCAATTGTGGGCCTAAACACTTGACATTTCCGATATAGATTAGTTGGACATGGATCTAACTTTATAATTTGATTCGAGCCCAAAAAATAAATCTTAAGGGGTCATAATAGGGGTCAAAGTTAAAAAAAAAATTGACCTCTGCGGTCTCTACCAAATTACTCAGACAATTTCTGGTCTAAACATTTCAAATTTGACAAAGGGTATTCAGAGATAGGGCAAGCTTTTTAATCGGTTTGGGTCGAAAATTTTTAGTTACTAATATATAAATGTATGTATGTATGTATGTATGTATGCATGTCTGCCTAAAACTTTTGACAGAGGCGACGGATTTTACCAAGATTAGTATCGTTTTAAGTCCGACCCTTCAGACGACAAATATCGAAAAATTGTCTAAAAACATTAATATCTTCACCTTCAATTGGGAACTTTTCTTCAGGGGGGGGGGCGCTTTTTTCGCCGATATTTTTGAAAGTCATCCTCTCCTTTTGATTGTCTAGCTTTAATTTTACAAAATGTCACTTCCGGTTTGGCGGTGGTCGTAACAGAAGAGAGTCAGGTTTCCCCCCTCCCCCCGTTCTTTTCCTCCTTCGCGGTACGGGGTCGAGCCTGCCTTCCTACTACCACTTTTTTTTTTTTTTTTTTTTTTGCTCAACATACACATCAAAACACCCGGGCAACGCCGGGCTGAAATGCTAGTATATATACTAAGAAATGAAATCAAAAGGATGTAGTGTTTACCTGATATACGCAATGGTAAACTTCAAACTAATATAAATACCAGTATTTATTTATAGATAATTTAATCTCAACCGAATAAAAAAAGCTCAATACGCAATAGAGAGTAGAGCTTATTATAAGAGAAAAGAAAATTTAAACTAAGTTGAATCAAAATTTATTGCTCGCCTCAATACTCCAAAAAATAATTTACAAACTCCGCGGAATAAGGACTTTTTAAATTGTTTTTTGGAGTATTCAGTCGAACAATGACTACAATATGGTTGTGTTCAAGTCTAAAGTAAATAAGTTCTTGATGAGCCGTTCCATATAAGTTATTAAATTTACCAAATTTTCATTACTAATGATTACTATATTGACCAATTTCTACTGTACACTCTTTAACCCTTATCCTTGAGTGGCCTCTGGGCCTTGATAATGTGGTGATGCCTTTGTAAAAAAAAAAAAAAAAAAAAAAAAAAAAAAAACAATAAACTTGGGTAATAATTTTCAACTTACAGTTTTAATTTTCTTTCTCTTATATATATATAATATAAAGCTGAACGTCTGTGTGTGTGTCTGGTCACGAATAGGCTCCTATATGGTTGACTATTTTAGAAAACTAATCACAATATAATGATAGAAGATGTATCGAGACACAGGAATGGGTATGTTTGATCTGGCATAATGATGATTCATTAAAATTTTGGGGTCTACGTACGCGCCTGGTTCACAAAGTATGGAAATAAAAAATTAAATATAAAAAAAACGTTTACAAGTGTTTTTTATATAGATGTACATAATAATACTTTGATAAGTATGTTTTAACTTAAATAGGAATGGTATAATAAAATTGTGAGGTCTGCGTTCACGCCTGGCCTCCATATAAATGGAAATAGGCACAAACTTGAATAAACACTTTTCATATCTATCTGCGTAAGTATACTTTGATAATTATGTTTCAGTTTGAAGAAATATGGTATAATAAAATTATGGGGTGTTCGTTCGCGCCTGACCTCCGTAGAATGGAAATATGCGCAAAGTTTAACAAGGTTTTTTTTTTTTTTTTTTTTACACAGTGATCACCACTTATCAAGGCCCGGAAGCCACTCAGGGATAAGGGTTATTGCAAGTACATTAAGTTAGTGAGGAGATTTGCTGAAGTGTTTACTTAAGGGGGCGGTTCATTAGGAATTTGTTAACATTGGGCTTGAAGACATCCAAGTTGTAGTCCGGAGGGAAGCAGGCAAACGGAACAGAGTTCCACAGGCGTGCAGTTCTAAGAAAGAAGCTTTGTTCATGGAATCCGCGTTTTGATTTAGGCACACATATAGAGTGGGGGAAATTTTTCACAGTGGATTCAGCTAGACGGGTGTTTTTCGTGAAAGATTGGCGAGGGGGGACCAGAGATTGGAGTTCAGACGAGCATCTGCCATGGAAATAACGATAAAACAAGGACAGGCTCACAACGTCTCTTCTGTGGGAGAGAGGTTGCAGGGTAGAGAAAAGGGCATCCCCCACTAAGCCACGAAGTCTATTTTGTACTCTGTCAAGGCAGGATAGGTTTTTTTAATATAGAGCCACAGAATATTGTGATAAGTGTTTCAGTGTGAACAGGTATGGTATAATAAATTATGGGGTTTATCTATTTTATTTTTACTTTCATCATATTTTGCTTTGGTTTTGATACCCCCAAATTCGAAGCTATCTCTTTACAATCCTTCCTTTTCATATCCTATCATACTTTAATAAATCAGAGTCCATTTTGTGTAGGCTGTTTTTGAACCCAGTCAACGACGGGTACTTTTGCTAGTATATATATATATATATATATATATATTAGGTTGGTGCAAAAATAATGTCGTTTTTGACGTTCAACTTCAAAAGATCATAACTCCTTTCATAATAAACTTTATTAATTGAAATAAAAACCATTAGAATCGACACATTTTTGCCAACATGAAACAAGTTTATTAATCCCATTAGCATAGAAATCCAGAGTTCTGGAAGCGATGAAGTTATTGAAAGCCGATTTGGTATCATCTCGGCTTTTGAACCATTTTTCGCACAGGAAGTTATTGAGATGCTTTAAAAAAATGATAATCGATGAATATGGCGGATGAGGCAGAGCCTTGCAGCCCAATTCATTCAGCTCAGTTGAGCAACATGCGGACGAGCGTTGTCATGGAGGAGAATTGGTCCCTTCATATTGACCAATCTTGGCTTCATACGTTGGCGCTTTTGGATCATTTTGTCAATTTGTTGGCAGTACTTCTCCGCTGCAATCGTTTGCCCGGATTTAAGAAGCTGTGATGGATGAGACCGGCCGAAGACCACGAAACAATCACCATAACCTTTTTTTAACGCAATTTCGGTTTCGGGAAGTGTTGTGGAGCCTCTCCTGCATCCAACCACTAGGTGTATCAGAATTGTTGGGGGATTTTTGACACCCCTAACACGAAACTGCGAATAAAATATTAAAAAAACTCGTAATTTCTCCTTTAAAAGTGGGTTGTTTATTTTCTTTATGGATTATACTTCCAAAAATTTTTTTTTTTTTTTTTTTTTTTTTTTTTACAAAGGCATCACCACATTATCAAGGCCCAGAGGCCACTCAAGGATAAGGGTTAAACTATTAAAGTTGTATAAAAATAATAGAAATATTATTTTTTATTTTTTAAAAAACAGTAATGAAATCAATTGAAATTTACGAGTTAATTATTTTTCAATTTTTAAATATCGTAAAAATTGAATCAATAGAAAAATTTTGATAGATTTTTCAATTTTTAAACTTTAAAAATCTATCAAAATTTTTCTATTGATTCAATTTTTACGATATTTTCAGGGTCAATGTGAAATTTTATGCTCTTTCCAATAAACCGAATATAATATTTTAAGCAAACGTTTTTTTTATAAATTCACGCCCCCCCCCCCATTTTGAAATGTAAATAATTAATTTACTCACCAAAGTTTTATGTATCAGAAATTGAAGATAAAAGATCAATAAATAATATATTCAAATTTCAAACAAAAAAAAAGAAGTGTTTTTTTTAGAAATTTACCTGTAAAGTCCGAAGTTTAAAACTTTTTCTTTTTTAAAAAACCACGTTGTTTTTTTTTTGTTTTTTTTTAATGAAACCTTGGTCCTTTCTCCTTTAATTGAAAAAAATAAGGGTTTGAATTAAATTTTTCGAGTAGTTATAAGCTTGGAAAGACAGGGAGTCGAATTATTCAATATTTTTTCACGCATTCGTAAGGTCAGTTTCTGACACACCTCTCCAACCACTGTGCTGAACGTCGTCAGTTGTCGTAGAGGATCAGTTCTCATCACACGTCACAATCCGCTCGAGAAATGGGTCGTTTTTTGTTGCACAGAAGGAGAATAGAAAACACCTCAAAACAACGATTATTTTGATTATCATTCTATTCATGCGACACCCATTTATTCAACTATTTTTTACTTCCCTATTTGCTTTAAATCGCAAACGACTGTTGAGTGGTCGACCTCGAGTTCAACAGTAACTTCTCGTGTTGTTTTGCAAGAATTAGCTTAAATTCAGGCTTTCAAATGTTCGTTACAACTGCAGCCGGCCGGCCGCGACCGTCTTCATCTTCGAGACTCTCGTCATCATTGCGAAATTTCTTGAACCACCATTGTGACACACGTTCCTTAGTGGTTCCTGGGCCAAACGCATCATTGATATCACAAGCTGTCTCGGCAGCTTTTCGGTCTAGTTTGAACCGGAACAAGAAAATCGTGCAGTTTTGAATTTTGTCCATGCTGTCGAAAAGCTTGCAAAAACTGAATGAAGAGATTGAGAATGCTAACACGATACGATAGTCCGAAAAACGCGCTTCAGAATGATATATAATATCGCTATATATATATATATCAATGAATTAATTCGGAAATCTATAATATATTCTCACCTATCTGTTTAAATGTATGTATGTATGTATGTATGTATGACAGTTAGCAATAAGAAAACTAAAGTCATTACACTCCCGCTCCCGATGATCTCTATGTGGAACCTGATATCTTCGTCTGTAGAAAGCGCTTTGAAGTCGTAAAAAAATTTGTCTACCTTGGGAGTGCCTTATCAAATGATGGCACTCAATGCGGAACTAAGACAGAGAATCAGCAAGGCATCTGATGCTTTTGGAAGGTTACAAGATAGAGTCTGGTCTGATGGTGATCTAACTCTGACAACTAAAATTTCAGTATATCAAGCATGTGTTGTACCATCCCTACTCTACGCATCTGAAACTTGGATCTTTTACCGGACACATATAGAATTGCTCGAGAGGTTCCATCAGTACTGCCTTAGACACATTCTTGGTTTAAAGTGGTATAGCTTTGTCCCTGATACATATGTCTTAAATAAGGCCAACACAACCAGTATTGCTACCATTGTTATTAAGAACCAGTTGCGTTGGGCCAGTCATCTCATCCGGTTTGAAGACTATCGACTCCCAAAACAATTGTTCTATGGTGAGTTCTTTCTTGGAAAAAGACCCCAGCACAAGCCCAAAAAACGTTTTCGTGATAGCATCAAGGAGAGTCTGGTGAGCGTTCATATTCCTGTTGACAGTTGGGAGTCACTAGCGTATGATCGCAAGAAGTGGAGGGCACTAATATATAGGGGTGCAGAACACTATGAAGCAGCCAAAATAGACCGAGAGAAGCTTAAGAGAGCATGTAGGAAATGCCAAACCTTGCCGCCCAACCATGGAGATCTCTGAATCTGTAAGGTGTGTGATCGGGCTCTGTTGTCGAAGGCAGGTTTTGTTAATCACATGAAAGCCCACGATAATACAGGTTCCGCTGCTGTTAGTTTCATACAAATCAGTGAACGTTTTCAGTGTCATGTCTGCTTGAGGGTGTGCAAGTCACTGGCAGGGCTAAAAAGTCATATTCGGGCACATGGATTTTAGTGACTGAGGGAGTGGCTCTCGTCTGACAAGAGGTTGCAATCATCATGTATGTATGTATATCTGCTTAAAACTTTCGATAGAGGCGATGGATTTTTACGAGATTGGTATTATTTTGAAGCTTTACCCTTCGGACGACAAATATCGAAAAATTGGCTAGAAACATGTTTTTTTTTTTGTCTTGCGTGCCTTTAGAATATGTAGCCCCAATATCTTGATGATGAAATTAAACATATCACGAACGCTTTAAAAACATTACAATATCCAACTTATTTCTAACGCAAATGAAAAAAGCCACAAAAATATATTCTAATACAAACAAATATATAAAACAACAGATACCTCGATACTAAACAGACATCTATTTATCCCTACCCATACTAATAATGCAAAAATTTGCGACACTCAATAGACTTGGTATATATTCGATACGAACAACTTCTCCAGCAATAAAACAAACATTAAAAACCACTAAGCACCCCCCCCAAAACCCTCACACTCAACGCCGGCATATATTCTATCCCTTGCAATAACTGCCATCCAACATATATAGGTGAAACACAACGTAATTTAGAAATAAGACTTAATGAACATAAAAGAGACATAAAGAATGGAAACTCTTTAAATGCACTTTTCTGCCATTGTGCTGAACATAATCACTCGTTTGACTTTGATCATGCAAAAATTATCAAATTCGTTGTAGATAGAACTATACAAAGATTTCTAGAATCAGCACTTATTTCAAATACTAAACACGCAAAGAAAAGGTTTCTACAATTTAGCCCCTATTATAGGAAATATAATAACCAGAAAACAAAATATGAATACAGATCCTGGGTAATCAGTCTATATGTCCTTAACCGTCTCTCCTCATATAATTTAAACAAAAAAATAAGATAAAAAAAATTAAATTAAATGTACATATATATTTGAACAATCGTTTTAATGTGTATGTATATATATGTATATATATGTATATATATGAGCAAACAGTTAATGAAATATGTTAAAAAACACTTTGAAATTAGTTAAAAACATATTTAATCTGAAAAGGAAACACTAGATAAATGGATAGTCCTTAATCCGCAGAGTTTCGAAGAAATACTCTCCTTCTCATCAGAGGGTAGGAATTAGCAAAATGCAGGATCGGATTTTGCATGCAGAAGTATTTGATGAAACAACAAATAAGTCACAGATCTTACTTGAAAACAAAATAAGTTAAGCAGAGGGAATATCGTGAAGAAAAAGGTGATTACACATTAATGGATAATCTGGTGGAAGATAAAAAAAATCCAGTGACGGTAAAATTCAAATGTAAAACTTCAAGAAAGTTAAAAGAATTTCCATTCGTACAAGTAAAATCCAAAGAAATCCCGTAATTGGAAGAAGATGGTCCATAATAATCCAAAGGCAGAAATCCATGGAATAATTCACAAAAAAGTGTGTACAAGGAAAAAATAATATTAATAAAAGAAAAATAAGATGTGCTTTTCACTCTACTTCCGAGACATAACTATATATATATATATATATATATATATATTAAAGCCAAAAACAATGCGGAGGAAGACCGGAAAAGATGAGTTAAAAAAGAAAAACAAACAGATATAGACGAGTATGGCTGAATAGAGGAGTGTCTAACCTTTATTTGACTATCATTCTTCACTTCAATGTATAATTATTTATTACCAAGTTGCTGGTATGTCCGGTGTATGTAAAGTCCGTGGGTGGTGTGGAACTTTGATTAATTTCGAGAGAAAAGGTCCTCTCTTTTTCAAAATCTGTCTTCTATATATATAGATAGATAGATAGATAGATAAATATAATTATTTACTAAGATAATTATCAAATATCTACAGACACTAGTGTTTCATCCTTTTGGGAATCATCAGTGCAGAGTGTCACGATTAACACCGGTCGATAGATTCGAACCCGGTAACAGAAGCCATTTCTGATTCCATTAGCAAGGGCCTAATCCATTCGGCCACCGTTAACCGCAAGAAATACTGTTAAAATTTAAACATTCATTTTATAAGAGCTAAATTGACGGACTTTTTATTTCAACTGAAAGTGCTCAACGATAAGAAACGAGTTTCTTACAGGGGCTGACATAATTATGATATATACATATATATATATGTGTGTGTGTGTATGTATGTATGGGGGGTATATGTATATGTAAAAACATTCATTTTTTTTCTCACCAAGCGTTCAGACTTTCAACTATGCAACTAGGTGCGATAGTTCCGTTCAGTCTCGAAAGACAAAGGATACCCTCCGTAGGGGCAGCTGCGCATGTAATTGTGAGACAAGGGTTGCGCAATCTCCAACCACACGTCTCCTGAATCGGCACTGTTTGAGTCCAGTGGCAAGGAAAAGTCCAGAACAACTGGAAACAATGCTGAGATAAGCGGAGAGCACATACAGCACCTGGAAGTTCCAAATGGTCATCCATTTAGTACTGACCAGGTTCAACGTTGCTTAACTTCGGTGATCCAGAGGGAATCGGTGTGTCAACGTATTTATGCCGGACTAGGTACGGCCAAGACGGAAGGATGGAGTAAGTATTTTTTGATTGAGTGTCTCTTTAAAATCTACCAAAAATCAGGTAATTTTCCAATGAATATGAAATTCTCACCGATTATTAAGTGGCGAGTGAACTTTATAATTATCCACTTTGTTTTTATAATCTATATATATATATATATATATATATATATTGCCTACAAAACCCCTCCTTCATTTGTGGGTACAAATATGCTTAAAATAATCAGCCGAAACTGAACAAAATATATTGTATTGTGGGGTGGGGGTGAGGATTGTAGATAAAACAAACAAAAAAAAAAGGGGGCACGTATCAGATTTTAAGGTTGAAAATCCGGTTTTGAATGCGTTTAATTCTTCATCCATTGTGTTTTGAATTATGAAATTCATTGAATATGTTAATAATAATTATTATCTTTCAGATTAGCAAAAAAAAACAATTGTATATTTTCATTATTTTTACGATAAACACTACTTTGAAAAATAAATTAATAATTTTCTTTTAGTGAGCCCAATATTACTTATATACCATTGAATAAGAAATGCTTTGAAGAATTGATACCAAAAATGGAAAAATCGATAAATAACTGCGCATTTTGCTAAAAATATGATAATTTCTTACGGCAATTTGTCGTCACGTGATATTACTTCACCTATGGTAGACCATAAGGCCTACAAACAGTTGTTCGTACTTACATCTAGTGTTACCTCTCTATTTTCCTTTTTGCTGAGACTTGCGCTTGACTTAGTTTAAAGTGTGGGGGACTTGCATCTAACGCACTCTCTCTCGTCCAGAAACACTTGGTCCTGATGGCAAGACAGGGTCAAGACGACCAAGCATGATACCAGATGCAGGTGTTGTCTCCAACACATACGGAGCCTACCATTCCCAAAATGGTCACCCATCTTGTACTGGCCAGCCTCATTGCCGCTTAACTTCATGGGATATGTAGGCAACAAAATATATATAACTACTTAATTTACTCACATAAAATTAATATACGAAAGTATAGATTTGTGCGTAAACTTTAAGTATTTACTTCAAAAGTGCTCAATACGTAGGTAGAGCTAGTTAGTAAGTTATAAAATGTATCCACTCTAAGACTCTATATATAGTAAGTTATAAAATGTATATGGCGATTAAGCTACACTGAATATTCCACGTTTCATCCACTCTATGACTCTAGAGTGGATGAAACGTGGAATATTCAGTGTAGCTTAATCGCCATATACATTTTATAACTTACTATATATATATATATATATATATATATATATAAACAGAACTAAATTAATTTATTTAGTCCTATCAAGACTACCGTATTTTCTTCCAAACAATCATTAAATTTCGGATTTGTTAATTTCGCTAAATCTATAGTCTGAGTTAGAAGATCGAATTATTTGAAATTGAGGTACTTATGTTATATTTTTGCATATTCTTATAGCAAATCATCAATTTAGATAAAAAATAATAATTGATTCAAAAACCTTTTTAAAAATATTTTAATGTGTTATCCATCGAGGCAAAAATGGCGGTGAATGGTATTTCGTTTTGTTTTTTTTTTTTGTTTTGTTTGCTTTTGTGTTGTTGTTTTTTTTTGGGGGGGGGGCGGGATTTAAAATTTAAAATTCTATTAAGAATAGAAAAAGTTTTATATTATTCTGCTTTTCATCTGATAAAATTCAGGCAAATTTCTTTCTGGAAAAAATGCTGTTCAAGAATAATAGATTTTAATAGATTTTAATAGATTTTAATTCATCTAAAAAAAAAAACTTGGTTTTTCTTCCACTTTTTGGCCATGCCTACTTTTAACACTTTTACAATATTTTAAATTTTGTTGATTTTTTTTTTCGTATTTCAATTCTCCAAAATTAATGATTTTTTTTTTTTTCATATTTCAATTCTCCAAAATTAATGATTTTTTTTTTTTCGTATTTCAATTCTCCAAAATTAATGATTTTTTTTTTTTCATATTTCAATTCTCCAAAATTAATGATTTTTTTTTTTCGTATTTCAATTCTCCAAAATTAATGATTTTTTTTTTTTTTCATATTTCAATTCTCCAAAATTAATGATTTTTTTTTTTTCGTATTTCAATTCTCCAAAATTAATGATGTTTTTTTTCGTATTTCAATTCTCCAAAATTAATGATTTTTTTTTTTCGTATTTCAATTCTCCAAAATTAATGATGTTTTTTTTCGTATTTCAATTCTCCAAAATTAATGATTTTTTTTTTTCGTATTTCAATTCTCCAAAATTAATGATTTTTTTTTTTTTTCGTATTTCAATTCTCCAAAATAAATGATGTTTTTTTTCGTATTTCAATTCTCCAAAATTAATGATTTTTTTTTTTTCGTATTTCAATTCTCCAAAATTAATGATTTTTTTTTTTCGTATTTCAATTCTCCAAAATTAATGATTTTTTTTTTTTCGTATTTCAATTCTCCAAAATTAATGATTTTTTTTTTTCGTATTTCAATTCTCCAAAATTAATGATTTTTTTTTTTTCGTATTTCAATTCTCCAAAATTAATGATGTTTTTTTTCGTATTTCAATTCTCCAAAATTAATGATTTTTTTTTTTTCGTATTTCAATTCTCCAAAATTAATGATTTTTTTTTTTTTCGTATTTCAATTCTCCAAAATTAATGATGTTTTTTTTCGTATTTCAATTCTCCAAAATTAATGATTTTTTTTTTTTCGTATTTCAATTCTCCAAAATTAATGATTTTTTTTTTTTTTCGTATTTCAATTCTCCAAAATTAATGATTTTTTTTTTTTCGTATTTCAATTCTCCAAAATTAATGATGTTTTTTTTTTTTCGTATTTCAATTCTCCAAAATTAATGATGTTTTTTTTCGTATTTCAATTCTCCAAAATTAATGATTTTTTTTTTTTCGTATTTCAATTCTCCAAAATTAATGATGTTTTTTTTCGTATTTCAATTCTCCAAAATTAATGATTTTTTTTTTTCGTATTTCAATTCTCCAAAATTAATGATGTTTTTTTTTCTTTTCCTCTTTTAGCATCGTTAACGGCGCCTTCGTTATATACCAGCTGAAGCAACATGGAAGACAATTAAACACTCGAACCGATGCCGGGAAGGAACGCGCCTTGCATATCGTGTCGATTTGTCAACATCTCAACTCTTTCATCCAATGAAAAATTTCAATAATGAAAAGAAAAAAAAAAAAGCAAATAAAATTCATGTCAAACTCAAAGTATAATTTTTGTTGTCTTTTATGAATCACGTGACAATGTAACGTCACATGTCATTACACTTTGCTTTAATAATTCATAAAAATAAAACTGGAAAGAAATTAATTAAAATCCGGATCGGCATTTGGCGGAGTTGTACAACCATCACCCCCACTAATTAACCAGATTATGAAAAAAATGAAAAAAAAAATCATTATTTCGATATTTGAAAGGGGTGCTCATTTTTTAGTTACAACGTTCTGGTAAATCGGTCACCCATTTTGTAACCAATAAAAACGCGGGTATGTCAAAACCATAGAAAGTAAAAACGACACAAGCCTACTGCATTTGTAAGTCAGAAATATTTTTGTTTCTCAAAGAAAAAAAAATAGAATGAACATGACTTTTTTTATTGTTTTTTATGAAAATAAAGTTTCGATTTTTTTTTTTAACTTATTTAGTTTTTGGTTGATGAAAAGTGAATTTGTGGCTGTTTTTTTTTTTTTATACACAGTGATCACCACTTATCAAGGCCCGGAAGCCACTCAGAGATAAGGGTTATTGCAAGTACATTACGTTAGTGTGGAGATTTGATGGAGTGTTTACTTAAGGGGGCGGTTCATTAGGAATTTGTTAACATTAGACTTGAAGACATCCAAGTTGTAGTCCGGAGGGAAGCAGGCAGACGGAACAGAGTTCCACAGGCGTGCAGTTCTAAGAAAGAAGCTTTGTTCATGGAATCCACGTTTTGATTTAGGCACAGATACAGAGTGGGGGAAATTTTTCGCAGTGGATTCAGCTTTAAATTATTTGTTTTTATGAAAGGTGAGTTTGTGGGTGTTTCTTTACAATAATTTATCTGTTTATATGAAAGGTGAAGGTTTTTCTTTGTTTTTTGTTTTTTTTGTTTTTTTCAATTTAAAAAAAAAATTTTTAAGTATTGTTGTGGGGACAATCGACCCAACAACTAACAAGGTAGACACAACAACTAACAAGGTAGACATAGGCAAACGGTGAACAGCAAAAAGGCAAAGAAAAACGACAGACATGGGTTGTTTGGTTAAAGGCGAGGGTTCGCCTTTTATTTTTTTAAAGAAAGCAAAAAAATAATCGTTGGATCTGGATGCTGGTCGCCTGGAAGGCCGCACGTCACTGGAGGCTAAGGTCGGGAACAGGTACTCTAGACGTAGCGTGGTTCAGGGTTGCTCGCTGGGTCTGGAACGATCAGCTTGACGTCTAGGCCATCTGGAACGGATGTGAACACTGAGACGGAGTGGTCAGTGTTAAGGAACGTGCGACACTGAGAACAGAGGGTCAGTGTTAAGGAACGGATGAAACTGAGAATGTAGGGTCAGTGTTAAGGAACGGACGACCGGCAGGGACCCAAGTGTGAGCAAGGTGGCAGTCGAGGCTGCTATTGCTGCTGCTATTATTATAATAATAATAATAATAATAATAATAAAAGGAATACAAAAACAGGCATGACCAAGTGGGGAGGGTGGTACACTGGGAATTGTGCAAACGACTGCATTTTGAGCATACAGACAAATGGTACAAGCATAAACCTGCAACAGCACTCAAAAACGAGAACCACAAAATCCTATGGGACATGGACATACAGACGGACAAACCCATCCAATCAAAAAGACCAGATGTCGTAATAATTAACAAGAAAGAAACATCCTATCAAATCGTAGACTTTGCTGTCCCAGTTGATCACAGAGTGAGTATGAAAGAAAAGGAGAAACAAAGCAAATACACAGAGCTAGCCAGAGAGTTAAAAGGGATTTGGATGATGAAGAAAGTCCAAATAGTACCGATAATAGTAGGAGCACTAGGAACAATTCCAAAAAACTTCGAAAAAAGAATGTCAGAAATTGGAATCAGAGGAATAACTGCAAAAGTACAACGACTAACGATAATGAAAACGACTGAAATATTAAGGAAAACCCTTGAATGCAGAGAATAATACAAGACAATATAACGAATAAGCGTTACAGGAAATGAAGAACACCGAAACTGCATACCCCCCATCATGCATTCCCCCCATTGCTCCATCACCGATCCCCCCCCCAAAAAAAATACCAAAGGGCCGAGAAGGGTCAATAAGGACTGAAAGACCGAGGAGCAAGCGCCAACCAGACCTCGGCTGGACAAGCGCAAAGAGAACTGGGACCTTGGGGAGGCTGAGTGTCCCTCAAATTCCAGTATAAACCAATGGCCACTACCAGCGAGAAATCAATGGTAAGAGGCTGTTGCGATGATGCAAATTCATTTGCAAATGCTATCGAAGGAGGTGGAGAGGGCTGGACGTCTGGGGGAGACTTGTTGTCACTCAGCTTCCAGAGAACACCACAGGTTTCCAATCAGATCGTTTGTTGACTTGTGTGAAAGCTCCATGTGAGCCAATAATAATAATAATCATCATCATGATTGAAAACTTGAACTGAATTTTTTATAATATTTGCTAACATTTTTCCTCCGAGGAGATGTATAAACATCGAAAACTCATGGGTTAAGGAGATATATTTTACTATACTGTATTCTTTGTTTTGCATACAATAAAATTTCTATATTTGAAATTTAACTTTTTCAAATCACAAATTTTAAATTTCTAAATTATGATTTATTTGCTCTATCTAGTATATTGAGCAATTTTATTTAGCTGGGATAGTCTTATATAAAATATTACATCCAATAATATTTTGTAAGACCGATAATCATGGATTTGCACACCAGTAGATTTATTGTATTTCATTATTCTGAATAATATATATATATATATATATATATATATATATATATATATATACTCGGTTTTTTTTATTCAAAAGTAATGGACTAGTGAATTCAACGAGGTTGTTAGATAGTGCTCAATAAAAAGAGCTGATAATACTTGTTTATTGTGATATAAGCATGCTCACATCCCGCTGCTAGAAATAGCCACTTGTTTCAATCAAACAACAGATATCATCAGGCAGCGACTTGACTATTCAAATGTTCATTGAATAAACGTGAATGAATGAATATTTGAATAGTCAAGTCGCTGCCTGATGATATCTGTTGTTTGATTGAAACAAGTGGCTGTTTGTAGCAGCGGGATGTGAGCATGTTTATATAACAATAAACAAGTAATATATATATATATATATATATATATATATATATATATATATATATATATATATATATATATATATATATGGATAAGAAGCATTAGGCTTTAAAATACAGAGATATAAAGAGCATACAGCCCCTCCCAAATTGATGTTTTTTTTTTTGGCTTATTACATTGGCAAATAAATCTATATATATAAAAGCGAAAATGTATGTATGTGTGTTCGCTTTTTCTGTGTGTCTACAAAAGGCTTCTTTCAGAGAAGCGGTCGCTCGCTTAACAACTTTTTAAAACTTTTTATATCACATACAAATCGTAATATCTCACACTTAACAACGAAGCTCGCCTGTCTATTTAATTTGGTCGATTTCGGGAAGATAAATATTCAATATTTGTCGCTCGCCGCATGTGGGTTAGTCTTTTTCTTATAACATCTTGGGGGCGAGGAAAAAAAGCGTTTCAAACTGACCTCATTAACTCATTAAAACGAGCACCTGCTAAATCCAACTAATTAAATAAATTCAAACGTGCTTCCGTAAGCATGTCGCGGTGTGGCAATGGGTAACGTCGCACGTTTTTCTTTTCACAACTTTGCCTCAACGGTTCGGGTTCGATCCTCATACTTACTTTTTTTTTTAACCCCTCCCTCCCAAACACCCGGGCAACGCCGGGTACCCCTCGCTAGTCTAATATATAAATGGCTATACGTCTGTCTGTCTGTATGTTAGTCTGTCTCCAGATTTTCAAACTCTATCTCCTCCGAAACTAAAATTCGCAGAGCGGCTCTAGGAGCCTCAAATGATTGGATTTTTATGGGCCGTTTTTTTATGCGTCTTTAGACAGTTAAGGGGTCAAAATTAGAAAAAATCGTTATAAATTTTGCACATTCATCTTAGTTTATTTTTAATTTTTAATCAGTTCATACACATGTCACGATGGTACAGTGGTAACGTCACCAGCTTTGAATGCTACAGTTTCAGTTTCGATTCTAGCTGATGGCATCCAAATAAAGAAGAAACCTTTATTGATAGATTCACTGATCCATGTGAAATTATTGAAGCCACCTCGTAATCATATGCTTCATTGTTTTTGCTATTTTTTTTTACATAGGAATCACCACATTATCAAGGCCCTGAGGCCACTCGAGGATAAGGGTTAACAGTGTACAGCAGTCAATTGGACAATATAGTAATCGTTAGTAATAGAAATTCGGTAAATTTGTTAACTTAAGTGGAACGGCTCATCAAGAACTTGTTTACTTTAGACTTGAAGACAACCATAGTGTAGTCAGCTGGAAAGCAGAACAACGGAAGACAGTTCCACAGGCGTGCAGTTCTAAGCAAGAAACTTTGTTCATGGAATCTACGTTTAGATTTAAGGACAGATAAAGAGTGGTGGGAATTATTGATAGTGTTTTCAGCTAGATGAGTGTTTCTTGTGAAAGTTTGGCGAGGGGGGACCATAGATTGAAGCTCAGATGAGCACTTGCCATGAAAATAACGATAAAGCAGAGGCAAACTCGCAACATCACTTCTGTGAGATGGAGGTTGCAGCGAAGAGAAAAGAGCATCTCCTACAAGGCTACGAAGTCTATTTTGAACTCTATCAAGGCAGGACAAGTCCTTTCTAGCAGCTCCTGCCCATATGTGGCAACAGTACTCCATCCTTGGACGTACCTGGCTCTTATGTAGATAAAGAATTGCATCAGCAGTGAGATGTCTAGAATTGTGTTATATGTAAAATCTAGGTTCATTTCGATAGTTGTGTATCCGAACAACATAATGTGCGGAGGCTCCAGGGAATGGGGGTACTCCGATCTTTATTATTTCTCATCCGGAATATCATCCGTTTTCGTTTGGTCCCCCCAACAGAAGACATCACAGCCATTTTTTCTTGTTCCCCGGTAGTGCTCAATATTAGGCAGATGTCAATAAACTTTTTAAATAACTATTTTATTTTTAAACAAAAAGGAAATTTGAATAAATATTTTATTTATAAACAATGTACGCAGAACTTTGAACTTTATTAAAGAACATTTTTAAATAATGTTAAAAAAATAAATTTTCAAAGGTTTATTTTATAAAATGCTGTATTGTTTAAAAATAAAATACTTATCGGTGCCCCGACAAAAGGTGGGTGGACCTGTAAATTCACCCTTGTCCGTTCGTCTGTCCACACTTTTCTCACTAAATATGCCTTGGAATGTTTTGAAATTTTGCACAAACATTAAACATGATATGAGTAAAAAAAAGTAACCGAACGGATTTTCCGGGAAAACTCTGGTTGCCCTCCCAGGGTTGCCTTTTGGGTTAAAATGGGTAAAATTGACACTTTTGTGCTTATTAAAAAAAATTGATGACTTGGATTTTTATAAAACTTTCTGAAAAGTTGTAACTAACTGATTTCTATATAATTTTGTTTGTGATAATTCTTGGGTGTGCCCCAGAGGCTCTTTTAGGGCTAAGAAAAACACTCCGTTTTTTTTGACTATTTTATCATATTTGTCCAAAATTTGATGTATATGTCTGTTTAGCAGTTTTGCATGGTGCTGAACTCAAATTTAAATATGTTAAGGCCTTGGGGACTTTTGGGGCTAAATGGGAAGGTGTGGGGGGGGCAAATGATGGACTTGGTCATTTCTTTATTTGCATGGTGCGGAAATCAAATGTTAAGGGTCTAAAACTGCACCGTTTGTTTATTTTCATCAGGATTTGACACCCCTGGGGTCTTTTGGGGCTAAATGGAGGGGGGTGCTGAACTTAGTCCTTTTTTATGCCTCGTTCACTGTGCACTCACGGGGATCCATGCATGTGTCACGTGTTTGTTTGTTTGTTTTTTTTTATGAAATTTTTTAATATTTTAATATTTTTTATTTCAAATAAAAAGAAAATCAACATATGTAAAAGAAAAAAAATTTATGAAACTTGAATGAAAAAAAAATTATGAAACTTGAATGAAAAAAAATTTATGAAACTTGAATGAAAAAAAATTTATGAAACTTGAATGAAAAAAAAATTATGAAACTTGAATGAAAAAAAAATTATGAAACTTGAATGAAAAAAAAATTTATGAAACTTGAATGAAAAAAAATTTATGAAACTTGAATGAAAAAAAATTATGAAACTTGAATGAAAAAAAATTTATGAAACTTGAATGAAAAAAAATTTATGAAACTTGAATGAAAAAAAATTTATGAAACTTGAATGAAAAAAAAAAAAAAAAATGCAATTGAAAATTCAGATGAATTTATTTTATCCCCAAAAATATATTTTTTTTATTTTTAGTACATCAGTTTTTTTTTTTTTTGTTTTTTTTTGTTTTTTTATAGGACCATTAGCAAAAGTCTTTGGAGAATCAGGAATAAAAGTATTTTTTTTTTGTTGTTGTTTGGTTTGGTTTTTGTTAGTTTAAATTAAATAAAAAAAAAATTCTAACAATAACAAAACAAAAAATGTCTAAAAAGGCTTTAAAATTAATCTAAAATTTTTCAACATAAAATAGGAACAAAAAGAAAAATTATTTTGTGATATTAATGCAGACTGTGTTCAACAAATTTCGATTTGAAATCTTTTTTGTCTACAATTGCCGTGTGGGATTCATGATTATATTAAGTGTTAGAAATACCGTAAAGCTGGCCAGATATATTTCAAATAAATAGCTGAATAAACATGTAATACTATTTAATACGTTTTTTTTTTTTTTTCATCATTAAATATTATGGATTAGTGAATCTGACATTTATATTTAACCAGCAGGACCTTATATATATATAATGAGTTAAGGGCATAATAGATTCACTGATTGATATAATAATTAATATATTTCAAATAAATTGCTGAATAAACATGTAATACTATTTAATACGTTTTTTTTTTGTTTTCACCATTAAATATTATGGATTAGTGAATCTGACATTTATATTTAACCAGCAGGACCTGTAGAAATTTTTATTACGGATTTATATGATGAATGGTTTGGTCAATCTATACCATTCAACAAAACACGTATAAAACATACCATACAACCAATAAAATAGTATGGATGTTATATAAATATACTTGTGGTATTAGATTTGTTTACTAACTATATATATAGTAAGTTATAAAATATATATGGCGATTAAGCTACACTGAATATTCTGCATTTCATCCACTTTAGGACTCTTCAGGCTCATAAGCCTGTAGAGTCCTAGAGTGGATGAAACGCGGAATATTTAGTGTAGCCTAATCGCCATATATATTTTATAACTTACTAACTAGCTCTACCTACGTATTGAGCACTTTTGAAGTAAATAAAGTTTACGCATAAATTTATACTTTCATATATTAATTTTATGTGAGTAAATGAAGTAGTTATATATATATATATATATATATATATATATATATATATATACATATATAATGAGTTAAGGGCATAATAGATTCACTGATTGATATAATAATTAAGTGATTGATTTTGCGCTACGAAATGGATACTGTCAAGAATTGTAAATGTCAACTGAATTAAAGGAATAAATTATAAGATGGTCAACATCATGAATTTTGGAATATACTTTTTGGTCATTTATTCACTATAAATATATATATATATATAAATCAAATTTTCGTCATTCAATGAATTAAAAATTTATGACATGAAATGTTTGAATTTCAGATCAAAGATTTTTATTATTCTATGTAAGACAAAGAATACATTAGAAATATTTTAATTCCTTATCCTATAAGTTTTTGATGTCTACCATCTCTTCAGCGGATTTTACCATGCAATTTGAATGTTAACTTTTATATCCTTTTCTTTAACTTCCCTTACTCTATGAGTTTTAATTATTTAATCAATTTTTAATTGCGATTTTCCACTGACTTTAACAAATAAGGAGTAAACCATTATAACTATTTGCTAATATTTTCTCCTCTGAAGAGATGGTAGACATCAAAATCCTATAGGATAAGGAGTTAAAATATTTCAACTGTATTCTTTGTCTTACATAGAATAATAAAAATCTCTTGATTTGAAATTCAAACATTTCACGTCATAAATTTTTAAATTCATTGAATGACCAAAATTTGATTTATTTGCTCTATCTTGTATATCGAGCAATTCTTATTTAGGTTGGATAATACTTATAGAATATTATTGCCAGTAATATTTTGTAAAACTTATAATCACAGGTTTCCATACCAGCTGATTGTTGAATAATTTTATTCTGAAGTGTGTATATATATATATATATATATATATATATATATATATATATCCAGGCTTAAGATATTCAAAAGTAGGAACTAATGAATACAATGAGGTTGTTAGATAGTGCTCGATAACAAGAGCAAAATATTTTTTTATTATTTATTTGAAGGTAAACAGTTACATTTGGTCGCTACAAACAACTATCTGTTTCAGTTCAATGCTATAGGAAAAAAACTTTATTTCTATAGCGTCAAATGGTTCAGGGTCGCCTGACGAAGGCTCATTGACTGAAACAGATGGTTGTTTGTAGGGACCAAATGTAACTGTTTACCTTTGAATAAATTATATATATATATATATATATATATATATATATATATATATATATATATATATATATACACACACACACACACACGTCTTTGGTTAACCAAAGACATATTACAAAGAAAAAGAAAGATCTTTGAAAATTGTGTTGACCAAAAAAAGTTAGATAGAAATTTTTAGTTTTTATTTCTTAATCCATTAAAAAAAAAAAAAAAAAAAAAAAAAAATGATATAGCCCAGTTTTTACGACGCCATTAAATTTGTTTGTAGACTCCATTTTTTTTTTACTTCCATTGTTTTTTACTTCTGATTTACAAATTTTTTTGTTTCTACTTTACACGGCGTTGGCAATAAAAAAAAATAAAAAAATGATTGGTCCGCAATATTGAATAGCTTTTCTTTTTTCTTTTTTTTTTTTTTTAACACAACCGATAAATAATTAAAAAAAACAAAAAAAAAACAAAGAAATTTTTTTTTTTTAACACAACCGATAAATAATTAAAAAAACAAAACAAAAAAAAAAACAAAGAAATTTTTTTTTTTAACACAACCGATAAATAATTAAAAAAACAAAACAAAAAAAAAAACAAAGAAATTTTTTTTTTTTAACACAACCGATAAATAATTTAAAAAAAAAAAAAAAAACAACAAAGAAATTTTTTTTTTAATGAAGGAATTGTTGATCCCAATCCAATCTAAGACTGCTCTTTCCAGAAATTATTTTATGAAAAAAATGGCCGGAAATCAATGCTAAAAGAATTCTACAAATTCAGACGATACAAATTTATATGCTATACGTGAAGATGCTTTGTGTATATTATTATTAAAACTCTAAATGTTTATTTATTTATGTTTGTATATGCACCAATAAAACTTTAGAACGGATGCACCGAATTGAAAAATTATTTTTTTCCCTGAAAGGTGTGAGTCCCTAGATTATCCTTATCTATAAATGGTTCGTAACAAACAACGCAGAGTCACATAAAACGCCCGAAATAAAGGTTTTGGGGCCGTTTCGTGCAATTCTCAAAAAAGTTACCTGCCCATGTCAACAGAATTTAGCACTGTCTGTATACAGTCGAAGTAACATCTGTCGGCATATGGACAAGACTTGTAGTGCAATGGATAACGCGTTAGACTACGGATCAGAAGATTCCAGGTTCGAATCCTGGCAAGTTCGTAATAATTTTAACCATCATTTTATCCAACGTTTACTCATTATCCTTACCTTTAGTTATTTTTGTTTTTTCAGTGATTTTGTTTTGTGCATATAGGAATTTCCCATACTTCGAGTTCACAGGGAAAGCGTTGTTGGTAAGATGATGTTGAGTGTACTTGATTTTGTGTTTGACTCAGCGTTGTGTGTGCCGACGCGCCGCAGTCACTAGTTTCTATTTAATAAATGTATGAATCTACCTAAATCTCACCTGTCTGTTTAAATGTATGTATGTATGTATGTATGTTTGAATGTATGCCTAAAACTTTCGACAGAGGCGACGGATTTTTTACAAAATCGGTATCGTTTTGAAGCTTTATCCTTCAGACGACAAATATCGAAAAATTGGCTAAAAACATTAATTCCTTCCCCCCTCAACTGGGTACTTTTCTAAAAGGAGGGGGGGGTCACTTTTTTCGACGATATTTTCAAAAGTCATCCCTCTTTTTGATTGACTAGCCTTAATTTAAATCTTCCCCACTTCCGGTTTTGCGATGGGCCCAACAGCAAAGACATCACGTTTTATTTTTTTTTTCACATTCTTTTCCTCCTTCGCGATACGGGTTCGAGCCTGTCTGCTTACCACCACTTTTTTTTTTTGTCACACCTCCAAACACGCGGGCAATGCCAGGCATCCAGGCTAATATATATATATATATATATATATATATATATATATATATATGTCTATTTCGGTTTGATGAGGTGGGTCTGTATTTTTACATCTGAGAAAATATATATATATATATATATATATATATATATATATATATATATATATATTTATATTTTTTACATGGTGGTCACCACTTATCAAGGCCCGGAAGCCACTCAGGGATAAGGGTTATTGCAAGTACAGTACGTTAGTGTGGACATTTAATGAATTGTTTACTTAAGGGGGCGGTTCATTAGGAATTTGTTAACGTTGGACTTGAAGACATCCAGGTTGTAGTCAGGTGGGAAGCAGGCAGACGGAACAGAGTTCCACAGGAGTGCAGTTCTAAGAAAGAAGCTTTGTTCATGGAATCCACGTTTTGATTTAGGCACAGATAAAGAGTGGGGAAAATATACAAGGGTTTTTATGGTAATCTGAAATTAAAAAACAACTCTATTACTAAATTTTTAGAGATTTTTAAAGAATCAGAATCGATAATTGTATTGGAATCGGGGAAAAATATTAGAAATTGTCCCATCACTATTAATTTCATTAAGAACTGCCACGAATGTGAGTCGATTTATCTTTTTTTTTTTCTTTTTTTTTTCATGTTCACCTAACAAGACATATCGCTACTTGGGTATAAGGGGCTACTATTTGGGACCATGCCTACAAAAGATTAACAAGATGTTGGTTTACGTTACATTTAAACTTCTGCATATGAGTACAGTTTGGGAAGCAGGTAGCAGGAAGGGAATTCCAAAGTTTAGTTGTTTGAAGAAAGAAGTTATTAGAGTAGAAAGCTTTCTGGCATTCAGGGACCTCAATAGTGAAGGGGTGTGCTTTTATTGCTAAGCGGATTTGTCGGGGATATGTTCATCGAGGGGGACACAAGTGCAATGAGTTCATCAGAGCATATTCCATTAAAATATTTGTAAAACAAGCACAGGGATGCACCATTGCGGCAATGCGACAGGGGTTGGAGATTAGTTGACTAGTGGGACCTATTAGATTGAAAACTCCTTTTCAGACCCTATCCAGTGGGGAAGACTAGTGGTAGATGTACCAACCCAGATGTGGCAACAATACTCCATGCATGGGCGAATGATGGCCTAAGAGAGGTACAGGACACTCTCAGGTATGAGTAGTCTTCTAGCTTGATAGAGGGAACCCACTTTCTTTGCAGCAGCCTTCGCCATGTTCTCAATGTATTTGTTCCAGTTCATATTGCCCGTGAATGTTAAGCCAAAGAGTTTGAAGGAAAAATTCTCAGGTAGGGAGTCGTCTTGTAATTGTTAAAGGAAAGCAGTTTAGTCTTAGTAGCATTAAATGTTACCATCCATTTACGACCTCATTCTACTACGGTCTGGATGTCATTTTCTAACGATTCTGCCATTGTCTTAGTGTTATGCACATCCGTTCTTCCCTCGTGCATGTTATCAAATGATAAACGAAGAATTTGTTTCTACAAAACGAATTCTTCGTTTGCCAATAAACGTAACTTGACCGAAATAAATTGTCGATAAAAATGCATCGCTCGATTATACATTTTCATCTTGATTTTTTTTTTTTAATATTCACAACGTTTCAGTCGATATAACATCTACCATTTTCAATTCTTGGAAACCTTCGAGTCAAACTTTGGAATTTTTTATTATGTTTAAGTGACAGTCTTCTGGTGGTTGAGGGTTCAATCCTTATTACAGGCGATAAACATTTTTTTTTTTTTAAATCTTGTAACACATCATCTACTTTATCATTTTTTGTAATGTTTGGAATTTATGCTAATTTCAACATGTATGTAATAATGTTTTCAGCTGAAATGTGTGTTTTTTTTAATTGCATTTTACTCCCAAACAAGGCACAGTGCCACAGTAGGGGGCTACTATCAGGGACATAAGTTGCAGGGATACTATGAGGGGAGTTGAGCAGCAAGATGTCTGTTCACATTACACTTGAACTTCTGCATGTCAGTAATGTCAGGGAAATAGGAACCCAGAAGGGAGTTCCAAAGTCTAGCATTTCTGAGGAAGAAACTATTAGAATAGAAGGCTTTCTGGTATCTGGGGATCTCTACTGTGAAGGGGTGGGATTTTGCTGCTTGTCGTGGGTATGTACATTGATGGGGCACAAGGGCTTGTAGTTCATCGGAGCACCCACCATTAAAATACTTGTAAAACAGACAGAGGGATGCAACATTTCGTCAATGGGACAGAGGTTGAAGCTTAGCTGACAGTTTGGGACCTATCAGGTTGGCGACTCTCTTTTGAACCATGTCCAGGAAAGAGAGACTAGTAGCAGATGTACCAGCCCAAATGTGACAACAATACTTCATACATAGGCGAATGGTGGCCTTGTAGAAGTACAGGATATTTTCAGACGTAACTTTCTAGCACAAATCTAC
Source organism: Euprymna scolopes (assembly GCF_053919585.1). NCBI lineage: Eukaryota > Metazoa > Mollusca > Cephalopoda > Sepiida > Sepiolidae > Euprymna > Euprymna scolopes. The sequence goes on along the minus strand of NC_136517.1, from coordinate 95,328,552 downwards.
ACAAGCACCAAAATTGTTTGCAAAAAGACGTTGCGTCCATTTTTTTTTGTTCTCCAGTAGTTCAATATGACTTGTATTTCAAACTGAATAAACAATTTACATTAAATAAAAACACTACAAACTAGGTATGTTTAAAATGAATGCCGATGCTCAAAATGTCTAAACATTTTGACACATACTTTTACTTAGAAATTCACCAAAAATCAGAAAATTAACCAATTTTAATTAAACTTTCAGTATTTATCAAATAATGATCATGGAACATAATTAAGATCACGTTTCGCATAATTTTTATATGCAAGATTCTAATATATTCCTTACTTGAATGAACGTGAAACTTTCAGCATAAAATAATTTTTATACAATCTTGAAAATTAAAAAAAATTATAATTTAAAAGCAGGAATATAGAAAAATAATTGAATTAAAAAATGGTAAAAATTATACAAACGTTCACGATAGGAATATACGGATGCACAGCTGAGGAAGAAAAAAAAAAGAAGAAAACCAGCACTCCCTACCTCCCTTTAACTACCTGACGCCATTTTCAGATGGACTTTTGATTTTCTGACATTTTGGGCTTCTGTATAATCCACACTTAGACAATTTTTTAATTGTTGTGATTGTACGAAGCCAGAATCTCTTGCTTTGGGGGGGCTAATTAAGCTATTATTTGTACAAACAAGGTGTTCTTTTTATTTAATTCAATATCTTAGGACTTTACTAATTATCTTTGAAATAAACCCAGAAAACTTATATTTATCTTTCAAAGGATTTTTACAAAGAATTTAATTAACTTAAAAATTTAGCTGAATTTGTCAGCTTCCGAATGTCGCCATGAAAACATTTTTTCATCATCACTTTTTTTCCCCCCGTGGACAAATATTTTTTTTCTTTTTGGAAATTATCTTTAGACTTTAATCTTTCAAATACAATCAAAAAGTAGTCGGAAACCGACAAAAACAATTATGATAAACCGGCTTTCAAAACAATGTCCCCTATTTTTTCCTGACATTTTTGCCCGCACTTACTAAAAACTTATCCCGTTAAGTAACTTATGTTGTTTTTGCCACAATGTCTCTTTACATCTTTGAAGTCTCGATAATAACTTCAAAATAAGAAACAAAACAAAATGGCTGTAGAAACCCACCCAATAAATGTCACAGTAACATTTATGGGTGGCTTTCTACCGCCATTTTTGTTTTATTTCTTATTTTTAAGTTAATATCGAGACTTTAAAGACATCGCTGCCATTTTTTTTTTCTTGTTCCCCGGTAGTGCTCAATATTAGGCAGATGTCAAACTTTTTAAATAAATATTTTATTTTTAAACAAAAAGGAAATTTAAATAAATATTTTATTTATAAACAATGTGCGCAGAACTTTGAACTTATTAAAGAAAATTTTTAAATAATGTTAAAAAAAATAAATTTTAAAAGGTTTATTTTATAAAGTTCTGTATTGTTTAAAAATAAAATACTTATTGGTCTCCTGACAAAAGGAGGGTGGATCTGTAATTTCACCCCCACCCCCCACCCCGTCTGTTTGTCTGTTTGTACTTTCCTCAATAACTATGCCTTGGAATTTTTTTAAATATTGCACAAACATTAAACATGATATGAGTAAAAAAGTAACAGAGTGCATTTTCCAGGAAAACACTGGTTCCCCCTCCCCCACTCCTCTAGGGATGCCTTTCAGATTAAAATGGCTAAAATTGACACTGTTGTGCTTATTAAAAAAAAATTGATGCCTTGGATTTTTATAAAACTTTCTGAAAAGTTGTAACTAACTGATTTCTATATAATTCTGTTTGTCTATACTTTGCAATAACTCTTGGGTGTGCCCCAGGGGCTTTTTGGGGGCTAATAAAAACACTCCATTTTTGGGACTATTTTATCATATTTGTCCAAAAATTTTCTGTGTATGTCTATTTAGCAGTTTCGCATGGTGCTGAACTCAAATTTAAATATGTTAAGGCCTTGCGGACTTTTGGGGCTAAATGGGGGAGGGTCTTTTTTTGCATTGTGCAGAACTCAAATTTACATATGATGAGGCCTAAAACTGCACCGTTTGTTCATTTTCACCAGAATTTGACATCCCCTAACAAATGCTGAACTTAGTCATTTTTTTTTATGACTCGTTCACGGGGGACCATGCATGCTTCACTTGTTAACTTCAGTAATTGTTTGTTATGTGAAAAAAAAAAAAAAAAAACGGTGTGATCCTTTGTAATGTCCCCTCTAGTCATGTAAGAGTTACAGTCCCTTTTTTCTGACTTTTTCGCTTTTCGAACCGAATAAATATTTTAAATAAAATAAAAACACTAAAAACTTAGCCAGGTAGGTAGAAAAGTAACTTATTTTGCTTTTGATAACATTTATCTGTTTTTTGTTTTTTGTCAACTTTTCATCCATCTGTGGATTGTAATAAAACCCCAAATTTTGTTTGAGTTTATTTCCGGACTTTAAAAAGAAAGAGCAGATGAGCTACACAATTTATATTGTATTAGCATCAAACAATTTATATTGTATCAGCATCAAACAATTTATATTGTATCAGCATCAAACAATTTATATTGTATCAGCATCAAACAATTTATATTGTATCAGCATCAAACAATTTATATTGTATCAGCATCAAACAATTTATATTGTATTAGCATCAAACAATTTATATTGTATTTGCATCAAACAATTTATATTGTATCAGCATCAAACAATTTATATTGTATTAGCATCAAACAATTTATATTGTATTAGCATCAAACAATTTATATTGTATTTGCATCAAACAATTTATATTGTATTAGCATCAAACAATTGTAACAAAAACAAGAAAATAAACTGAAACCCGAGGTAACATGGGTTTGTTTTTATTGAAAAGGTGGACACCAAAAAAAAAAAAAAACAAATAAAAAAAAAATCAGTTTATCAGAAATTTTTTTTGTTTTGTTTTCATTCAGAAAAATCTTACCAAAGAATATTTTACAGGTATGTGTAAAAAAAAAAAAATATATATATATAGCTGTTAATCTGTTTCAAATATAAAATGGTTGGAATAAGTTACCATTTTTTTTTTTTTTTTTTTTTTTTTTTTACCCCTCCACCCTGAAAAAAAAAAAAAATCTTTGGAGTTTCAGTTTTTTTTTTCAAAATCTGAGTATTTATTTTGGCCGTTTTTAATTTCCTGTGCAATTTTAAGTTACAAATTGATATTCTACAAAACCCTTGCTGCCATCGGACCCTGGCATGCCCCACAGCCGTTTTATCGAGAGATAGGGACCAGTCAAGGAATGAGAAAATATAGAAAAGTCCCGCCACCGATTCTAATCGTTTCTAAAGACGATAAATGTGGTCATAGATTATTTCATTTAAAAAAAAAAATTATTTACAAAACAAATTGAAACCCAAAAGCTGTGTCCATCGCATGTTCGTTGGCATTCCTGGCTTGGTCAATAATTTTGAGAAGATAATCCAAAAAAGCAGGAAAACATGATATGTTTGACAATTCGAGCAAATAAAGAAGCAAAAAGGATTTTTAACCCCCCCCCCCAAAAAAAAAAAAAACAGAGAAACTTTGGTTCTTGTCCAGAATTCCCCCGAAAAAAAAAAAAAAAATTAAAAAAATTAAAAAAAAAAAAGATAGACTTTTACCTGGTTTCCAACTTAACATTTTCTTTTAAAATGACGACTTTTAAAAGTTTTTGAGTATACTGAAAACGAATATCGTATTTAAATTTTCTGCAAATAGTTTTCCAGATATTAAGCAATGTCATTTCTTATGTTATTGCTCGTGGCCATCTTGGTAGGTGTTCACGCTTGCACATAGTTTCTCAGGATTGCATTTACAAGCACGTTCGCTCACACGTATCAAGATGGCCACAAGCAATAACATAAGAAATGACATTGCTTAATATCCGAAAAAACTACTTTTTTCTGAAAAATTTAAATGCGATATTCATTTTAAGCATACCCAAAAGCCAATAAAAGTCATCATTTTAAAGGAAAATGTAGAGGTGGAAACCAGGTAAAAATTTACCAAAAAAACAAAATAATGAAAAATCTATATTGTGTACATACCCGTGATGGAAAAAAGGTTTTGTATTCTAAAATTCTCATAAATTGATCAAGTAGTTTTTTTTGTTTTTTTTTTTACCCCAAAGGCACATTGCCACTTTGGTGTAGGGGCTACTATCAGGGACATGAGCTACTGGGATACTATGTGGGGAGTTGGCCAGCAAGATGTCGGTTCACGTTACACTTGAACTTCTGCATGTCAGTACAGTTGGGGAAGCAGGGATCCGGAAGGGAATTCCAAAGTCTAGCAGTTCTGGGGAAGAAACTACTGGAGTAGAAAACTCTCTTACATCTAGGGATCTCTACTGTGAAGGGGTGGGATTTAGCTGCTTGTCGGGTTTGTCGAGAGTATTTACGTCATAGGGGCACAAGTGCTTGCAGTTCGTCAGAGCATTCACTGTTAAAGTACTTGTAGAACAGGCAGAGGGATGCAACGTTTCGTTGATGGGACAGAGGCTGAAGCTTAGATGACAGTTCAGGACCTATCAGGTTGGCAACTCTCTTTAGAACCTTGTCCAGGAGTGAGAGGCAAGTAGCAGATGCACCAGCCCAAACATGACAACAATACTCCATACATGGGCGAATGGTGGCCTTCTAGAGGTACTGAATACTTTTGGGCGTTTTATTATAAACAGAAACACTGTAGGTATTAAACGTAACATTAAATTCCTTTAAAAAATGAAATTAAAAAGAAACTGAGACATGTGCATGCGACTATTATGTTTTTTCCAAACAGTTTACTTCTTGTAAGTAAAAAAAATATTCAAGCTGAGATCGAAACCAAAACCTAAAGACAGCGAGTCAAGTACGATAACCATTATGCCAGCTTGACATGATCTTTAAAAAGTTTTTTCAAGCCTACTTATTGTTAACATAAATAATCTGTCATGTGAACGATTAACAGATAAAAATCCGATTACACCATGTACTAATTTTTCAATTTTGACCCCATTTTTTCTGGATGAACAACAATTAAAAGGTTTTTCACATGTCTGAATACCCTGTATACCAAATTTCAAGTATGTAGATCAAAGTATATAGGTTGAGAAGTGTCCTCACACACACACACACACACACACACATACATACATACACACATTCTCACTTTTATATATAGATAGATTAGAAAATCAAATTTTGTGGCCAAACAAGCAGTAACAAACATCCATCTTGAAATCAAGGGAGATTACTCCAAATAATTCAAACTTGCAAAAAAAGCCATTTTTAACACGGGGAGGACACAGAAAAATATCAAATTCGTTTAAAAATAATTTCCTTTATAAAAATAAAAGTACTTGATCAATCTATGTGATTTTTGGAAGATGATATTTTCTTTCTTGTTGTCACAGGTACGTATACCATACAGATTTTTCTTTACTTTTGTCTTTTTTTTTTTTTTTATATGTGGGAATTCTGGACAACTACTGAAAATTCAAACATTGCAACATAACAAAACAGGTTGTGATGACGGGTAGGAGGCGGGATAGAGAATGTGGGGGAGCAATCCACAAAGAAATTGTTTTCAATTTAAAAAGAAAAAAAAAGAAATCATTGTTGTGAAAAAGATGAAATGTACAATCAATCTCTCTCAAAAAATGTGCCCACGTTACTCACCATGTTGTCCAGAATATGTATTCCATAATTCATAATGACCGGTTCATTAGTTTAGAAATAAATCTTATATTAGTGGATTTCCAAAGGTTTTTATTATTATTCAAATATTTCAGATTTGCATTCAATTTCATCCATCATCATCAGACACAAATTAAGCAAGATTCTCTGAATTTCAATTTGTGCGTCAAACATTTTCTAGAATCCAAATCATGTAATTGATTTTGATCAAAACTGAAACAAGGATTCTAAACACAGGTTTAGTGTCATCATATCTTGATTTCAATCTTCATAAGAGGACATAAAATTGGTGTAAAATTGTTGTGTTTATAGAATTTATTTTACCTGTCCTGGGACGGGTATTCTCCTAGTGTGTGTGTGAATAGATATATAAGATTGTTTATCTATTTATTTATTTTTATATGCGATACTGTGGTGTTTTTTGTTTTTTTTTTCACTCCCTGAGTGCTTTGAAGGGATAGGTTATCTGCCCTTTGTTTATATTCTAGTCGCCCCCACATTTTTGGGGTATATTATTTGTGATTAGTATATTATTTAAATATTTATTTATTTAAATATTTTCTATGTGCATAAAATTAAGTTAATGTTATGCACGTAGAAAATATTTAAATAAATAAATATTTAAATAATATATTAATTATATATATATATATATATATATATATATATATATATATATACAGTAGAACCCCGGAATACAGTGGCCCTAGGATACATTTTTTTCAGGTTATGATGTGGAATACAATTTTTTTCCAGCCCCAGATTATAGTATTTGCCCCGCCTTACGGTGTTATTTATAATGTTATTTGATTATATACATGTCTATTATATATGCTGTACTGTATTTTGTTCCTAATTTTTATGCTGCATCTCAGTGTTCTATATATATATATATATATATCGTCATTGGCAGAACTTGGATACAAGTATACATTTTGCTCATTAGCCAGCCTCAGTTACAAAGTATTTTAGGTGATTCACGAGTCGCAACTTTGTGTCGCACACACTGCAGATGTCATCATTCGCTGCAACAAACATGTAGCTTAATCGCCATATATATTTTATAACTTACTAACTGGCTCTACCTACGTATTGAGCACTTTTGAAGTAAATACTTAAAGTTTACGCATAAATTTATACTTTCATATATTAATTTTATGTGAGTAAATGAAGTAGTTATATATATATATAAGGATTTTATGGGTGGTAGCTGAAGCATAAAAATATGTATTTGTTTTATTTTTTTGTTATTATACAGTATTTCGAATATCATGCGATCTTCAGCAGGAATGTTGACATGCATTTACTGAAATCAATTTGTTACCACTGTGCAATTCCAACTACCACGCATTAATCATCAAACTTATGCTAGAAAAGCAAATGTGGAAAGCCATATATATATATATATATATATATACAAAGTTTTGAAAATATATATGGCAATTAAGCTACATGAATCTTCACGAGGATGAAACATGGAAAATTCTGTGTAGCCACATATATTTTCAAAACTTACTATCTAGCTTTACTTATGTATCGAGCATTGTCGAAGTAAATACTGAAAATAGATACATAAAATAATATATATAGATATATATATATATATACACACATACACACATACATACTCACATACGTATACTTTTTTGTTCCATTTCTCAGAAATCAAAGAGCCTTCTCCCATAGCCTAACTTGGACTCTACTCGAGATACTCCGATATTCAAATTTTCTATTAAAATTCCCATTTATCTTTCACACATTTAGTAAAGAAGTTCACAACGTAATGTTCATCTCCCCAATTGATTATTTAAAAATATTATAGTAAACCTTTCTCACAGTCTCTTAGTCTTACTGGATTCCAGAATAAGAATTCATCTAGTCTGGTGAAATATCCAGCGTTGTGCTGTTACTCGAGGTAACATTACCTGGAGAAGATGAACCATTCCTCATAAAAGCCAGTTTGAGTTATATATATATATATATATATGATGATTGCAACGTCTTGTCAGACGAGTGCCACTCCCTCAGACATTTAAAATCCATGAGCCCAAATACCTGAGGGAGTGTCTATACAAAGATGATGTTACAGAGTCTTAGCTTTGTATGACAGCTAAGTCTCTCTCTCGGCTCAAAATGTTGAGATCCAGCAACAAGCAAGAGCAAGATAGCCAGCAACATATTAAACTGCAGACCAGCGTAATGCGGGTACTGGTTTTCCACTTTATGGTTTTTTAAATCAGAGATTTGCTTCTCCTAGAAAGGTTGCCTTCACCACGGCTTACGGGAGCCCTCTCCACCCCAATACACATATACACACACACAAATATACACGTCAGGTCATGTCATATACTACTGGTACCATGTAACCCAGTACTACCTGCGTCATGGTCGAGTCACCTGTGACTAAACTGGTTCCCCCACCAGACTTGTTTGGTGAGGAGGGCGGCTAGTCTCCTTGAAGGATTAAAAACAAGACCTTCCAAAGGGCGAATGAACTCTTTTTCTGGGTCAACGGCCAACTAGCATATATATATATATATATATACATACATAAATACACACACACATATATATATATATATATATATATATATATATATATATATATATATGATGGATGATGGACTCTCCCCGTCAATTTCGACGTATGAGGTTCGGACAACCCATATTTCTAAAACTCATTTATGCTTTTGCCTCTGATGACTTTTTAGTCCAGCAAGGGACTTGCAGACAAGGCCACAAATAGAACATGAATGTGAATTTAACGCTGCAGATATTGGTGCGGCTGCTAGTCGTTTTGCTCTTACTCTGTTTTCTTTCAGTTGCCTTAAGCTTTCAGATTGAAACCTCTGGAGACATTCAAAACACCTTGATCTCCATCTTTTTCGGTCATTCACCTCATCTTCAAGACTCCTGTATGGTATGTTCACTGCAGACAAGTTACTCTTCAACTTGTCCTTGTACCTAAGCCAAGGACGTCCGACAATTTCTTTACCACCCTCAAATTGACTGTACATCGCAATTTTTGGAATTCTGTCATCAGGCATCCTCAATACATGACCAGCCCACCGCAATTGCGATTGAATAAGGAATAATTCAATGCCAGATATTTTGCATTTTGTGAATAATTCGGCATTTGATACCTTGTCGCGGAGGCTAAGACCACATATGGAACGTAGACAGCTTTTGTCGAAAACGTCCAGCTGATTAATGTGATGTCTGTATGGAGTCCATGACTCAGATCCATAAAGAAGAATGGAAAGAACAACAGCACGGTAGACAAGGATTTTTGTGTCTAGTCGAATACCCCTTTCGTTCCACAAGCGATGGCGAAGATTTCCAAAGGCTAGGAACCAGATCGACTCATCAACACTGTTTAAAAAGACACCAATCAGCGGCTTAAATCAGGCAGAGCTCATTTTTTTTGCAGTTCCTCATAGCAAAATATTTTGTGTTCATAAAAATTGCCTGTTGTTATTGTCTACATAAGAAGAAAGGTGGGGGGGGGGTAATATATTTTTTTTATTTATTTCATCTATAAGACGTGCTGCTTATTGTTTGTTTAGACGCATTCAGTTATGAGAGTTCTACATGAGTTACCTGTAACTTAGAGAAGATTTATTCTATGGTTCAAGAAGAGACATATTCCTGTCAACGAGTACCAAATTCTGATTGTGTGGACATCTTCCAATTTCAGCATCGCTTACCATATGCAAACACACACATTATATATATATATATATATATATATATATATATATATATATATATATATATATATGTGTGTGTGTGTGTGTGTCTTATTTATTTACATACTATATAATTACAATCTCATCGTACGGTAATTAAGTTTCCGGAATCGACCATCAACTAGTCTAATATATATAAGACTTTTTAGGCCATTAAAAACAGTCAAAAAGTATTGCCTGAAATAAATATGCATAAATATAGATGCATAAATATAGATATATAAATATATATAGAATTAATGCGTTGTGTCAAATTGATAGTTGAAGATTAAATTTGTGCTCATTTTTGCGTTAAATACTAATTCCTATTAATTCATAAAAAGTGCATTAAATGGATACCATAAGACTTACATCACTGCACCTTATCATAGAAAAGATCCACACAAAATTTTAGCTAGATTATCCCAGTAGTTTCCAGGAAATACTCGAATGAACAGGCAAATAGGCAGACAGATTTAAAGAATAATATATATATATATATATATATATATATATATATATATATATATATATATATATATATATATAAAAGATTTATATATATATATATATATATATAAAAGATTTATATATATATATATATATAAAAGATTTATATATATATATATAAAAGATTTATATATATATATATAAAATATATATATATATATATATATATATATAAAATATATATATATATATATATATATATATAAAATATATATATATATATATATATATAAAATATATATATATATATATATATATAAAAGATTTATATATATATATATATATATAAAAGATTTATATATATATATATATATATAAAAGATTTATATATATATATATATATATATATATATAAAAGATTTATATATATATATATATATATATAAAAGATTTATATATATATATATATATATATATATATATATATAAAAGATTTATATATATATATATATATATATATACATACATATATATATATATATAAAAGATTTATATATATATATATATATATATATATATAAAAGATTTATATATATATATATATATATATATATATATATAAAAGATTTATATATATATATATATATATATATAAAAGATTTATATATATATATATATATATATATAAAAGATTTATATATATATATATATATATATATATATATATATAAAAGATTTATATATATATATATATATATATATATATATATATATATATAAAAGATTTATATATATATATATATATATATATATATATATATATAAAAGATTTATATATATATATAAAAGATTTATATATATATATATATATATAAAAGATTTATATATATATATAAAAGATTTATATATATATATATATATATATATATATAAAAGATTTATATATATATATATATATATATAAAAGATTTATATATAAATATATATATATATATATATTTAAAATGTTTATACAATAACTGTTGCTTGCATAGCAGCATTGCTTCAAACAAAACCTTCATTAATTGAAGGCTCTGGGTTCAGGAATCATTTTTGGGGCCGAGGCATTATTACCACTAACCCAGAGCACCCCAGCAGTATCTTACGATACCACGAGAGAGAGAGAGAGAGAGAGAGGGAGGGAGGGAGGTAATTAGATTCAGAAATGGGAAAGAGAAAGACAAATACAAAGCGAGGAGAGAGAGAGAGAGAGATGAAGAGAAAAATGTATAGAAAGAGGAAAGGTGGGAGATGCAAGGAAAGGCAGGAGGAGAGTGGAAGGAAGAATATGTAGAGAGATGTGAAATGAAAGAAGTTTCTAATTCTTCAAGAAAGACAGAGAGATGTAGAGAAAGAGAAGAGGAGATGAAGGTAGAGAGAGAGAGAGATCATGGAATATGAAAATCAGAAGAATCTCTCATTCTTCAAGAATATTTTTTGGAACATTTGAACAATAATTTCTGAGCGGAGGGGTAAGCAGTTTCTTCTACTCTTCAAAAATTTATTGAATTTTACGCAAAAATGTGCCAAATGTGGAAATGATTGACCCCCCCCCCTCCAAAAAAAAATACAGAAAACAAAAAAAATTACTTTTATCTCCCAATCATAACATATTTACGCACGGAAATTAACGGCGAACATCACGAGAAATAATTTTCATCTCCATAACAACAAGTTATCAATTTCAGTGAAGATCGACTCGCATGGGAGGAGTGATCTTCTCGATTAGTTTTCGTTTGGGTTTTCAATTTGAACGGGTTTGGTCATAGATTAAAAAAAAAAAAGACATATTAGTCGGCCAATGGAATAATTTCTTTTCCTTCGTGTCACGTTTTCATCGCGTGTCACGTTTTATTAGCAAGGACATCATTCAAAATGGCTGACGATAAATTTGAGTGTTTCTTTGTTTTGCCAGGTTGTGACGAATCTGTGGCAGTTACCGGGGACATCACAGGAAAGCCGGGGGCCATGGGAGCCATGAGAAGGTGTTGGCCGTGCGTCGACAAATGATCATCAACAGAAACGGGAAGGGCAACGTGACGAGGGGCCGTAAAAGGATTGAAATTTGACGAAGTCGCAAGAGCTTTGCCACTTTTATTCTTGTTGGACGCGTCCGAATCTAATTCCTCGGTTTTCATCTTCAACGCAGGTAATCGCGGCGACGATTCTCGCTCTAAAAACTTGACAAATAATTCTGAGAAACTCTGTGAAACAGAAAAGAAAAAAATAAATAAAATTATTATAACCAATTAAAAGAAATATGAGGTGCTTTCAATAAGTTTCCAAACTTTTTTTTATATACAAGCATTTAAAATTGTCAAAGACTCTTTAAAATTCAGTATGTTATTGCTATATATCTTATGAGATGACTGACCAATTTTTATGATTTCACATTCAAATGAACAGCTACATCAGGAACTGTAATACACCCTACTAAAGTCTGATTGTCACAGCGGTTGAATTTTAAAAATGAAATCTTGTCGTGAGGACACTTTAGAATAACGATATGCAGTAAAATTCTACTTTAAACTTGAAAAAAAAAAAAAAAAAAAATGCCACAGAAACATATGGAATGATTCACACTGCTTTGAGATCATCTTACATGAATCAAGCATTAGTTTTTGAATGGCATAAGATATTCAAGGAAGGCAGGGAATCTATGAGGGATGATGAGAAGTGTGGTAGGAGTAAGTAAGTCAGAACAGCAGAGGTGATTAGCCAAATAAAGAATTTCATAGACAAGGACCACCATGTGTCTATAGAGACAATAAGTGCACAGTTTGATGTCAGTGTGGGAACTGTACACACAATTATTCGTGAGGAACTGAAGATGCAGAAGATTTGCACAAAGTTTGTCCCAAGGATGCAGTCCACAATGTTATATAATAGTCTTATTATTATTGTTATTGTTGTTATTAAAAGTGCATGTTAGAGAGTCTTATTAATAGTGAGAGTCTTAGAGAGGGATGTTGTTGCGTTCTGTGTTCGTGTTATGAAGAGATTTATATATATAAAATGTTCATACTTAGAAGTGTAGAAGCTCTTTGAGTGTTGAGACAGTCTTAGTGTTCACATTGTGTATATAAAGACATTTTAAACCCCATTATATAGAAGACATATAATGACAATTTCCACTTTACTTTTTTGGTAGAATTACAACACAAAGACGACGTTTATAAAAACACATGATGGGTTTATTTCCATGGACCGGCCGGTGGCTTTGCTTTCAGGAATTCAAAGTTTCACATTCTATGTTTCAAAGGTGACCGTCTCGCTTCTAAACGTTCGACTCCCAACTCCAGACTATCGTCTGTCATCCTCAGACTCCCTCTGACTCTCTCTCAGACTCTCTTTGACTCTCCCTCCGTCTCCCCGCTTAACTCTAAAGTTTCTAACTATATCGAGAACTTTCCATTTTCCATGACGTCATACACATGTTAAAACATGTGTCTTCTTTCACGTGTTCTGGAAATGCGTGTCCAAAAATTTTTCCTTTGTTTACAAAAGGAATTTTAACCTATATTCCCAGTAACCTATTTTTCCAATATGTTAAAAATGTGTTTATTAAATTATCTTGTATAGTTGCATTCCTCAATTGAATTTTCATAACAGAATTGACAATGCACATTCTTTTCTTCAAACTATTTTATCTCTAAGCTTAACAATGGTTTGTTTTACATTCCATTTGCTAATTTTCTCTCGTAATCTATTTCTAAACCTAAATTACGAGGTTCGAATTTCGTCTATTCAATTTCATTTTCATTTTAACTAAATCTCTCTATTTTTATACTTACATGAAAAGGGGACAGCCCTTATCATGTAACAACAACTCCATCGTTGTCACAGACTATTTGACCAAGATTGGCATCAAGACAGTTCCTCCCCCTCCCTTTAGCCCAGACCTTGCTCCGTATGACTTTTGGAGTTTTTTTTGTTTTTTTTTTCTATCTTATTTTAATCAAGAATTATTGAAATTATTTTTTTTTAAAGAATTATTGTAAATACATTTTAAAATCTTTAAAAACTATTTTGGGAATATTACATATTGGAGACTTTTTTTTTTTATGATTTTCGAAATTTTGTTTTGATTTCAATAATTTTATTTGTTATTTGGATTTCAAATATTTTATTTTTATACTTTCATAAACATATATTATATAAATTCAACTAAAAAGCTTATTTTTAAAATCGAAAAACAAACTTATTTTTATAATTTCATAAACCTATCTATATATCTATAAAAGTGAGAATGTGTGAAGACACTTCTCAACCTATATACTCAACAAATGCCTGATACTCAAGAATGAGTATAGCATTCAGGCAACATATTACTATCTTAAAAAAGGGAGAGACAGCAGTTCAAAGAGGCCCTTACCTTGTTGAACCTTGAAGGGGTTGTCATCGGAGAGGCTGATGGCGTGGAGGGTATGGTTGGTCCTAATCGCAAGAAACTTGGCATCCAACTCTTCTGGCTCAATTGTTCAGCCTAGAAAAGAGTGGGGAGGTTAAAGTTTAAAAAATAGAAAGAAAAAAATAATTTACAAATATCAAAAATTTTAAAAATAAAAATAAAAAATATCAATACTATTTTTTTAAAGAAAGAAATAAAAAATGTTCAAAATAATCAAAAAATAGAAAAAAAATTACAAATATCAAAATGTTAAAAATAATTTAAAAATAAAAAAAAATTACATATATATAGAAAAAAAATTACAAATCAAAAAATTAGAAAAAAATTTTACAAATATCAAAAAAATAGAAAAAAATTACAAATATCAAAAAATTAGAAAAAAATTACAAATATCAAAAAAATAGAAAAAAATTACAAATATCAAAAATGTTCAAATAATTAAAAAAAATAGAAAAAAATGAAAAGGAAATCAAAAGTGTTAAAAATAATTAAAAATAGAAAAAAATTACAAATATCAAAAAAAAAGAGGTGCTCTCAAATGAAGGGTTTTCCCCACATTGATCAAAGCTAATTGACTTCAAGACGTGTGACCACAAAGGCCAGCGAGCTGATCTGATTCGACAGTTTCACTTTATTTATACGAAAAACACCAACAAACACTTGAGACAATGGAATAGCCTGAATTTTACAAAAGTCAATCAAAATAAATTTAGAGACGACGTCCCTTCGCAAATCGTAGATATTATAACCTAGGGAGTATATAAAAAATTCTAAAGAATAGTCTACAGTGTGGGGGTGGGATTTAGCAGCCTGTCGGGTTTGTCGAGGGTGTTCACGTTGTGGGAGCACAAGTGCTTGCAGTTCGTCAGAGAATTCACCATTAAAATACTTGTAGAACAGGCAGAGGGATGCAACGTTTCGTCGATGGGACAGAGGCTGAAGCTATTTATTTAAATTTGAGTTCAGCACCATGCAAAACTGCTATATAGACACACACAGAAAATTTTTGGACAAATATGATAAAATAGTCCCAAAAATGGAGTGTTTTTATTAGCCCTAAAAGAGCCCCTGGGGCACACTCAAGAGTTATCGCTAAGTATAGACAAACAAAATTATATAGAAATCAGTTAGTTACAACTTTTCAGAAAGTTTTATAAAAATCCAAGGCATCATTTTTTTTTTTAATAAGCACAAAAGTGCCAATTTTAGCCATTCTAACCCGAAAGGCACAACCGGAGTTTTCCCGGAAAATCTGTTCTGTTACTTTTTTTACTCATATCATGTTTAATGTTTGTGCAAACTTTCAAAAAATTCCAAGGCATAGTTATTGAGAAAAGTGCGGACAGACGAACGGACGAACGGACAAAGGTGAATTTACAAGTCTACTCTCCTTTTGTCGGGGGACCAACAATGCTGATTCAGGAGAGGTGTGGTTGGAGATTGCGCAACTCTTATCATAAAAATTTCACGCACAAGTCGCAGCATCATTAGTGATGTTCGTAGTCTTCATCAACAACGATGGACAAAAAGTTTTTTTTTTTTGACAACCTAACAATGCTAGGAGTGAGAGTTCATTAACAAATTTCAACGATTGTCGATATGATAGCCAATGAAAGATGCATGTATTTTTTTTTGTACCTTGTGGAAATCCTCTGGCGTGAACTGCAGCACGGCTCCAATAAGTCGTAAGACGTCGCTCTGTTTATTTTGAGGCGTTGTCAGATAACCCAGAAGAAGGTTCTTCATGATAACTCTGGCAGAGAGAAGAAGAGGAAAAGAAAAAAAAAAAGATGATCGGTTAATTCTACAAATAAAAATAATTCAAAGATTCGTTTGGCATAAGAAAAACAAAGTTTTATCATTTTTAGTATTTCAAATTTTTTTTTTTTATAAAAACATCAAAAAGATTATAGTTTTTTTTGTTTTTGTTATTTTGAGACGCAACCAGACATCCCTAGAAAAGGCTTTGTCTGTCAATTGGTTTGTCGGTTAATCATAATCAGGGCTATGATAAAAGAATACTCTTTTCATTATTTTGACTCTCGAGTATATATCAGTTAATATTTTATATATTTTAGATAGAGTGATGTGGTTCTCGATTGTCTAACTGTGTCGGATATATACTCGAGAGTCAAAACAATGAAAAGAATATTCTCTTGTCATAGCCCTAATTATAATTCAGTTTAAGATAGCATTTTATTGCTTGCTTTTTTGAAATTGTATTTTATGAAGCCTGTCATGCTTAAATTTAAAATGGTATTTACGCCACACTAATGGAACTGTAAAAATCTCCAACATCAGAAGAGGAATCTTCCAAGGAGATATCTCTCTTATTCTTCTGCCTACCGACAGATCCATTAAGCAAGTTACTCAATAAATTAAACAATGTTGGATCTGAATTGGCTCGAAAACAGGCTTTTCAATGTCCATACTATTAATATAGTAAAATTAGCTTGATTTAGGGGCATTTGGGATCCTGGGGAAAGTTCAATAATCAATATTGGACCAGATTTTAAAATTCTGAAAAATTTTGAACCTTAAACCTGACATGTATAACTTCAGATAATTATTTTACAAGCTGGAAAAGTCAAAGTGCCTACAATCTGAGCCAGGGCTGCCTACAAGATCCAAACAAAAGAGTTAACCACCTGCTTTTTATGGATAACCTCAAGTTGTATACCAACTCAGACACTAATTGAAGATGACTCTTACAGGTCATACATAATAAATTCTCCAGAGATATTGGAATGAGATTTGGTTCGGACAAATGTGCCAAGTGATCCATCAGAGCTGGAAAGAAGATCCAAACGGAAAACATACAATTTGATGAAGATACTGATATCAAGGGCCTAGAAGAGCAAGAAAAATACAAATCTCATAGAAGAGAATGATTCAAGTCAACATGCTAAGATGGAAGAAAAAATTGACAAAAATACATTGCGTAAGGAAAATCTGTAAAAAAAAGCTTACAAAAAAAAAAAAAAAAAAAAAAAAATCAACTGGTATTAACCAACTAACCATGCCTATAACATTCAGCTTTGACATTGTTGAATGGTCACAAAATGACATAAATAGATTGGACGCTAAAATGCAGAAAATGTTGACAGTGTTCAAAATAACATACAGAAACCAGTGTCTGCCCGGGTTGTATCTGTCTAGAGGGGCAGACGGTTTGGGTCTCTCAGAAATTAACCATCAGCATCGTGCCACTATTGTGAACACTGTGCAATATTTGATGAGCTCCAAAAACACGAGCCAGCAGAACAACCGCCATCATGAGACTGGCCAAACATTTTGGACAAGACGGTCTTACAATTGAAACAGAATTAGAAAACAAGTTTGCTACGGAAATAGCCCAAAAGAATCGCCAAAAAATACACAAAGAACTTTCATTGCATAAAACTGGAAGAATAGGCCAACCAACAGCGTGCCAAGTATTTTCTGGATGAATTAACACGGGACCATATAGATAAAGAAGGCTTTTTTTAGATTGGTTAAAAAGACGATCACTTCACTATGATCGGGAGAGGATTATAATGGCTGTCCAAGATCAAGGCTTGATGACGAATGCTTTTAAAAAAATGAGTGATCTCACCAATGACAACAAGTACAGGTTCTGCAACACAAGTAGAGAATGTGAGACACCTGACATCCAGTTGTAAGGTTCAGTTCGGAGACGGCTACTATATGATATCACACAATTTAAGTTGTAAATATCGCCACTGGAAAATCTGTAAAAGTTGAATACCGAATGTAACAGCAAGTCCTGGGAACATAAACCAGAAAGAACCGTTGGAAATAAGTTATCCACTACGACTATGCAGTTTGTACAGCTGCGTACCTTGAAAACGGTGATATTAAACCTGACATAGTGATATGGGACAAGAAAGAGAAAGAAGCAACCTTAGTAGAAGTCAGTGTTCCAAGTGATGCTGGGTTAAACAGTGTTGAAAGGGAAAAGATAACGAAATACCAGATTTTTATGGATGGCATGAAAAGAAACTGGAATCTTAGGAAGATGTCTATAATTTCAGTAATTATAGAAGTAACTGGACTCATGAAAAAGAATTTCAAAAACTACCTGACAAATATACCCAGTGGACCAAGTGAAAGAGAGATTAAAACAATTGCATTTAAAGGGATGGTTAGAATCTTAAAAAGATCTCTCGGTTGGAATATATAAAATAGCAGGTGAATGTTTGGCATCTGGTAGGATGCCCCATCCCCAGCTTGAAAACAAACTGATAAGAAAATTAAAAAAAAGAGAATTATATTTGGACTGTCATGTTAAACTTTAAAATAGCATATTTAGATGCGTCTAAAATACCTCAATAATTGGTTCCATCTTTCCACCAGTCGATCCATTGTTACGTCTAACTTAGGTTTGGGATACATTTTTTTTTTGTCATTAGGTTTTGGTTTATTGCCCATCACAAAATAGACTTCGTAGCCTTGTAGGGGATGCCCCCCCCTTTTCTCTTCCATGCAACCTCTTTCTCACAGAAGAGACGTTGCGAGCCTGTCTCTGCTTTACTGTTATTTTCATGGCAAGTGCTCGTCTGAGCTCTAATCAATGATCCCCTCTGTCCTGACTTTCATGAAAAACACTCATCTAGCTGAAACCACTATCAATAATTTCCCCACTCTTTATCTGTGCCTAAACTCTATTCCATTTTCCTGCTTTCCGGCTGATTACAATACGGTCATCTTCAAGTCCAGCGTAAACAAATTCTTGATAAGCTGTCCCCTTAAGTAATCCAATTTACCAAATTTCCACTACTAACGATTACTACGACATGTTCCCTTTGACTACTGTACACTCATTAACCCTTATCCTTGAGTGGCCTCCAGGCCTTGATAAGTGGTGACTTCTTTGTAAAAAAATAAAAAAATTTTAATTAAACATGCTCTAACAAACTTTTAGCACAGATGCTCTTAACATAAATACCCCTGATTAACCTTACAAGCAACAAAATCCCACTCCTTCACAGTTGAAGTCCCTATATTCTGGAAAGCCTTATACTCTATTAGTTTCTTCACTCGAATTGCTAAACTTTGGAATTTCCTCCTGGTCTCCTGCTTCCTGACTGTACTAACAAGCAGAAGTTTATATCTTGCTGCTCAACTCCCTACATAGTGTTCATTTAGCCTTTTATGTTCAAGTAGCAATATGCATGTTTGGCGGTGAATAAAAAAATCTTAAATAAAAAAAAACAAAACTGAACCACTGCTACTTAATAATTCTGATCGGGTTATTCTCAGCGATTTATGTACCCAACTGGTGTCACCTCCATCTTTTAGCCTCGTGCTACATCTTTCTGCTTTCAGAAACAAGTACATCCAACAAAAAAAAAAAAAAAAAAAAAAAAAAAGAAGCATCAAAATATGGAATGACATTTGAATGTTTAGAAAAAGAAATTCTCAAAAATAAGCTTTTTTTTTTTACTTACTTTTCAACAAAAGCCTCAGAATCAAACGTTAAACGATGTATTTCTTCATCAGCCGACTTAAGAAAACCATCTTTCTCCTGAACTAAAATCGAAAAAGAAAACGGCAACAAAAATTGTATTTCAAAACAAACAAATCGTCACGCAAAGCAAATAAGATTTTTTTTTTTTTAATTTGCAAATCTAAAAAAAAAATAATCCGAATAAAATAAAACCCGCATCAGGTGTGCTTGAAAGCCAAATCACAACGCAATATTATGAAAATAAACAAATATTTTACTTGTTTGAAATAATTTATAATTTAAATATATTTCAGAGTCAAACTCCATCCTCAGTATTTTGTACACCTTTTTTTTTTTCTTTCTTTCTTTCTTTCCATGCTGTAAAGTTGGAGAAAGAAAAGTAAAGATCTGTGCGTTGTCTCTCAACAATTGTATTTTGGCTATGCAAGATTAACGTATAACGGAATTCACACCCTGACGATAAAATAATCTTTACTAAGTCTTTCTTGTTTTTTTTTTCTCAAGAGAAATAATCCTTCAAGGAACTGTACATCTTAGCTAATTTGAACAAAAATTAAAAAAATAAATAAAAATCATTCAAAATAACAACTCAACACAAAAAAACATTTAAAAAAAAAAATAAAACATTCAATTGTGTTTCTATGTCGACAAGATGTTTGGGATAAATTTGATAATTTTTTTAAAATATTCTTTCATTTCAAAACAATTTGAAATATTTGATTGTGATAAAATGCATCGGATACAAATATCTGCGTGTATTATTAGTGGGTTTCACGGCTGGAAATCATGAACAACAGGAAAGCTCCAGAATATATGGAAGAAAGTGATCTGCATCATGATGATTTGTGATTGGTTTAAAAAATTTAGAAACTTCTGCTTCAGCTCAGTGTTCGTTGAATATCTTGTCACACACTCAGCTCCATGTTCAATCTCCAGGAAAACCCAGAAGCGCACGTCCAAGAACTTCCATTGTTACAATATTGAGTTTGGGGAAAAAAAAAAAATGTTTTATCGTACTTTCTAAGTATTTTGGAATTGGCGTTTGGATTCTTAATTTCTCAAGTTCTCTGTGTTTTTAGTTGGCGACAGCATCCCTATATACAGGGGGCTATATTAGAAGGACGTAGACTCCTCAGCCGAGTAGAAGCAAATCACCAACTTGCGTTTTTCCTTTGCTTATATTGATAATCTCCACAACTCCCTCCTCCCCTTTGCATACGGAAATTATAAATTAACGTTTTTTTCTTCTTTTTTTTTTCAAACAAAAGTCTACACCGGGACTTCAGCAGTCTAATCATCTGACAACACATCTGATTATAACTTCATGGATTATTGTAAGACACGATTTAGAAAACACACAAACCATATTGCCTGCAACATGAAAGATGAGCCGATTGTAAGAATAAAACTGGTGTGAATGCTGCATGCTCCAGGATCAGATCACGCCTGATGGCCATGCTGGAGGCTCAACATGGCTTCTTTGAGTGAACCATATTTGGCAAAAGATCCTTGACTTGACTTGAGACAACATTAACCTATGATAGGTTGAGTTGGCTTCTCCCATAGAACACTCAGTATCCTGGACAAAGACACAACAGTCCGCAGTGATGGGCAGCCAGACCCAGGATCAGCAGTGAAAACCATAAATCTGTGGCTCAGAGCTAGGTTTTAGGTCAGTTTTGATAGTGTGTAACCAAGTCTTCAGCTGGCCTCCCAAGTGTCTTTGCCCATCTTGGAGTGATTCTGGGGCTGCTCCATTGGATAAATACTCCTGGCACACAACATGACCAAACCAACAAAGTCTCTTCTTTAAAAGAGCTTGGTTAAGCAGAATGATCCTGCGCTGCATCCTGAACTGAGTACTGGAGACAAAATGATGCCAGCAGACTCGCAGAATTCAGGAGAGGCAGTATAGGTCAAACATTAGCAAAAGATTTTTTATGAGATCCAATTTTAAGAATATATCAATTATTTGCCAAGATATGACGTTTTTCTTTTCTTTTTCAAAAAGTTTCAAACGCATTCAAACATATTTACCAAAATCCTGTGTATACTGTTTGCTTGAAATATCAAATTTTGAAAAATGTGTTAAATTGTCGTCTGAAGAAATGTTGGAATTTGAAACAACCAGCTTGGCTCTTTTCCTTTTTTCGATTTGATAAATTTAATTGAAATGTTAAAGTGAAAATCGTTATTTTATTGTCTTCTTTTTTAAATTTAAATAAAATGGCATCATGGCTTTAAATAAAAAAAAATGCTGGTTTTTTTTTTTTTTTTTGTTAATAAAATATAAAAACGTTTATGGAGATGGGAAAGAATGGAGAAATAGAACTGAAAAATGGAAAGCAGTGGGAAGGAAGGAATGGGGAAATTGTTTTGTTTAGCTTTTCCGGTTATTTAATGCCAAATCAAGTAATTTTGGCAGAAGATTTAATGCTTCAATTTGTTTATATCTTCAAATATTTATTCATGGTGTTTGGTTTGGTTATTTTGTAGAGAAAAATTGTCCTTTTGGTTTTGCAGAACATGATTGAGTTTTGTAAAGGGAAATAAAAATCAATGACATTAATTATATTATTATTATTATTATTATTATTATTATTATTAATTATATATATTATTCTTTATTGGAATTATTATTATTATTATATTATTATTAATTATATTATTATTATTATTAATTATATATACTATTCTTTATTGGAATTATTATTATTATAATTAATTATTATCATTCCCAATTATCATTATTATTAATTATTATCATTAATTATATATAATCTTTATTGGAATCCTTTGAGATGAGTAATTTGTATTTTTATTTGTTTATTTGCAGACTGTTATCCTTATCTTTATAGTTGTTGTTTCACAATGTTTCGATCAACTCATCCTCTGGCCTTCTGGCGAAACAACAACAACTATGGAGGTGAGGATAACATTGTGAAAATAAATAAATAAAAATGATATTGATGCTTGATGCATTTTAGGTCAGAAAGCCAATATCTTCTGACAGCCTGATCTGGCGACAGCAGGGACAGAACGCAAAAAAGAAAAAAGAGGAGAGAAAAAGAGGATGAGAGAGAGAATGAGGATGATGAGGAGTTGGAGATAGATGAGAAGGAACATGGATGCAGAGGAAGGAGAAAAAGGAAATATGGGGAGGTAAAGGGAAGGAAAGAGAAGAGGTCTATTATGACATCACAATGTATTCTGACTCTGTAATTCTTATAAAAACATAATGAATATCAAAGTAAAGAAATTATGTATTTACTAACATAATAACCACTGATGTAATGCGTAACGATTGATCGGGTATATATAATCGGTTATTTTTACCTTATATATGCAAGCATTATTAAATGTCTGCATCTCCAACAGGAGTTGAAAGAATCATAAGAACTAAAAACGTTATTCCACCAACAAACGATTTCTTCGCAACATGAAAAGCGGCCATTTTGTTTTAACAACAGAAAACAAAATATACAAAATTTACTCAAGTTTATCAAAAAAATAAAATAAAATAAAAAATGGAAACTAGAAAAATAAATTCTGAAATTGTTGTCTGATTGGCAGAATCATTAATGACGACTTGTAGAGAACGAAAAACAATCTGCAAATATTACAAAATGTACTAAAGTTGAATTGATCATCAGTACCTGATGTAATACTCACAAGTTGTACATTCAATGAAAGAAAATTAAAAACATTACAAGCAGAAGACTTTTGTTGTTTTGTCTTTTTTGCTGTTTTGTTTTTTCATTGTTTGTTTTTCTTACATTATTTTGTTTTAATGATGAACATTTTCATATGGAAGGAAACTCATCTTTTTGGATCCACAATTTGCAGATAAAAAACATATCGAAACACAATTCGTTAAAATTATCAATTTACATAAATATGCATGTATACACCATAAAAGTAAAATAGATATAAAAATTTGTTATTAAAAATGAAAAAAAAAATGAAATCAATTGTATTTTTGAATAACTATTTTCATCAATTTTCAAAAAATTATATTAGAATCAAAAATGTAAGCTGACATCAAATAAAATTATAAAATCACATAATTAAAAAAAAAATTATCAAATGACATTATTCAATAAAATTATCAAATCACACAATTCATTAAAATTATAAAATCACACAATTCAATAAAATTATCAAATAACACAATTTAATAAAATTATCAAATCACATAATTCAATAAAATTATCAAATAACACAATTTAATAAAATTATCAAATCACATAATTCAATAAAATTATAAAATCACACAATTCAATAAAATTATCAAATAACACAATTTAATAAAATTATCAAATAACACAATTTAATAAAATTATCAAATCACATAATTCAATAAAATTATCAAATAACACAATTTAATAAAATTATCAAATAACACAATTCAATAAAATTATAAAATCACACAATTCAATAAAATTGTCAAATAACACAATTCAATGAAATTATCAAATCACACAATTCAATAAAATTATCAAATAAAACAATTTAATAAAATTATCAAATCACATCATTCAATATAATTATCAAATCACATCATTTAATATAATTATCAAATCACATCATTCAATAAAATTATCAAATCACATAATTCAATAAAATTATCAAATCACATAATTCAATAAAATTATCAAATCACATAATTCAATAAAATTATCAAATCACACAATTCAATAAAATTATCAAATCACATAATTCAATAAAATTATCAAATCACATAATTCAATAAAATTATCAAATCACATCATTCAATAAAATTATCAAATCACATAATTCAATAAAATTATCACATCACACAATTCAATAAAATTATCAAATAACACAATTCAATAAAATTATCAAATCACATCATTCAATAAAATTATCAAATCACACAATTCAATAAAATTATCAAATTTAAAGAAGACTATCACTTAGAAATGGCCATCACTCAACACCTTTATCCGTTGCACCACACATCCATGTGCAACTAATTAATTGTATAGCATAATCGGGTGCTGTACACTAGAAAGACAGTTATTCCTGTCTGCAAAGAAAAAAAAAATTGCAAAACCAACATCATCATCATCATTGCTGTCATCTCCCCTGAACAGGACACATACATACAAGTGAAGACCGCTTGTAAATTAAATATTTTCTAGAAACTTCCACCTTCGGAGGTATCTGGCTCAACTCAGAGTGAATGACACATCATGCGCCAGGTATCATATTTGCTATCATTTTTAGAATAAAAAAGAATGTGAGTTAGTCAAGATGCATTTATAAGGAAAATAAAAGAGTTCAACAATGGTCAGGGGTTACATGCGTGCGTGAAGCATCCAACTTGTTGTGCAAGTCGACGTGTCGATTCGATGCTGTTTAGTCAGACATTTGTATAATCTTGGCTAGTAACTTGAGACTATCGAAACTACTCATAATTACTAGCTGAGATTATACAAAGATCACGGAGAAAACATGCAAAATAAATGTCAGCCTCTTGCGATTCGGAAGAAAAACAGAAAAGCAATATTTTAGATGGAAGAAAAAAAATAGATTTGATTAATGTTACACTGAAAGCATGCAAGAAAATGTTATAAAATTTGACATCAAATTTTTTAGGGTTTTTTTTTTTTTTTTTTTTAACTTTTTTTATGCTTCTATAGATGGAGACCCATATCGACTTGAATGCTTTTGATTGTGACTTTATAGAACAAATTGGAAATGGACAAAGCAATTTCTGATTCAAAAAAAAAAATGTAAAATAAAAAAAAAAGGCTAGGTAATCTTGACTAATTGTCTTCTGTGATTCGAATCAACGAAATAGTTCATCTCAAAGTTCATTTAAGATATCAAAACATTGAACCAGAAATTGGAAACAAAACGAAATGTAGTTTTCTTATTTATTTATTTTTAATTATTTTGCAGCTCTTATTTTTTATATTTTTTATTATTTTATTCAGAATATTTATTTTTAATAATTATTAATTATCTTATTGCACTTATTTTTATTATTTTATTCCAAAATATTTATTTTTTATTATTTTATTCCAAAATATTTATTTTTTATTATTTTATTCCAAAATATTTATTTTTTTTTATTTTATTCCAAAATATTTATTTTTTATTATTTTATTCCAAAATATTTATTTTTTATTTTTAATTATTTTGCAGTACTTATTTTTGTTATTTTATTCAAAATAACCCTACCAATATACGGAACTAATCCCTAACAACCAATTGTAATCAAAATATTTATCAAAGCAGCACATATACTTTTTATGCACTTGTAACTTTAAAAACTAACCTGAATGGTTCTTACACTAGAAGCAATGAAAAAGTGTTAAAAAAAAAAAATTAAATTAAAAGTGTTAAAAAAATGTAAAAAAAAAAATGAATTCCACAAAATAAAGTAATTAAAAATAAGTGTTGCAATTTAAAAAGAAAAAAAGTAAAAAAAGAAAGTTTTATTTTATTTCGTTCCATTTTTCCTTCTTAAATCAACATCTGCTTCTTGACACAACTTTGAGACAAACTATTTTGTTTTCTCAGAAGTGAATAGATAATTAGTCAAAATTGCCACTAAGGCATATGAATGGAAAACCAGGTTGAGTTAGAGTTAAAAATGAAACAAACTTATCCCCCTTCTTTCCTCAAAAAATAAATAAAGTTAATAATTTGAAGAACCATTTTTTAAAACACATTTTTAACAGAGGGGGAGAAGAGGAAGGGATAATTAACCTTAAGTCAGAAAAAAAAACTGAGAAAAGTTTTATTTTATTTAATGTTGATACTAATTGACTGTTCGGTGATGGCTTAGCCATTTGTTAATCACAATTGGAAAGATTTGATTGAACAAACCAGAAATGGTCAAAGCAGTTTACAATTCAAAAGCAAAAAAAAAAAAACATGAAAAGACAGATGACATTAAAGCAAAGAATTGCAAAATTAGCTTAGTTTAGCGTAAGGTTAGCGATACATTTCTGATTGCTTTTTAGATAAGGATTGGTTATTCATATTATTTGGATTCTTTGGACTACTGTTCTCATCTTGAGTGTGATTTCATAATGTTTCAGTTGATGTAACCTCCAACCTTATTCAGATGTATTCTGTCGAACTCAAGAGTACTTGAAAAATTCAGTAGCAAAAATGACATTCTTCTGAAGGTGAAGGTTCAATTCTCAGTGTGGGCGAGCAAAAATACAATTGCGAATTTCTTAGGTCTTCTATCCAGTCATAGCTTTCGGAACGAGAGCATACTACCCGCATGAAGAAGGTTGGCGGTTACATCAACTGAAACGTTGTGCAAATAACACTCAAGATAAGAGCAGTAGTCCAAAGAATTTAAATAATACGGAGGTTAGGATTAAAAAAGATTTCAGTTCTTAATTCCGCCATTTCTAGCCTGTTGCATAAATCTTAATTGGAAACATTTGGGTTGATATGGGTCTCCGTCTATAAAAGTACCTATTTTTTTTGTTTTTTTTTAGCAAATTATTTTTTTTTTTCAGCAAAATACAATTATTGTTAACATTTGAATCTGTTTTAAAATCGGAAGGAAACTTCCGATTTTAAAACAGATTCAAACGTTAACAATAAATTTTTTTTTAAATTGATTTTGCATGTTGTATACAGCCTATCTCGTTAACAGCATATCAGCTTTTTTAATATTTACATATGCAACGTCAAGTTTCATAACCGTCAAATGGCAGGCTCTCATTTATATATAAAATATTGTGCAGTGTCTTTACATGTATGCATAATAAAAATGTTTGAGTGTATATAACATCTCGTGTGGATTTTACAAATACAACATAGAGAATACTTTTTCTTCTTCTTCTTAACAACCCGATGGACAATTTGGTAATTTTATAAGCTTTTATTTTTTATTGACGTCAATTATTCTGTCAGAGTCACAATTGCATCGGTGTCTGATTCTTTATGCCACCCCCTTCCTGAACTAATATCAAGTGGATTTTTTTTTTTTTTTTTTTTTTACATGGGGGTCATCACTTATCAAGGCCCGAAGGCCACTCAAGGATAAGGGTTATTGCGTGTACAGTAATAAATGAGATAGTATTGTAGCAATCATTAGTATTGGGGGTTTTGATAGAGTGTCTTCCTTAAGGGGGCGGTTTGTCAGGAGTTTGTTTATGTTGGACTTGAAGACGTCCAAGTTGTAGTCAGGTGAGAAACAGGCAAGCGGCAGAGAGTTCCACTGGCGTGCAGTTCTAAGAAAGAAGCTTTGCTCATGGAATCTACGTTTGGATTTAGGCACAGATAAAGAGTGGAGAAAATTATTGACAGTAGTTTCAGCCAGACGGGTGTTTCTCGTGAAAGATTGGCGAGGGGGGACGAGGGATTGGAGCTCAGACGAGCACCTGTCATGGAAATAACGATAAAATAAAGACAGGCTCGCAACGTCTCTTCTGTGGGAGAGAGGTTGCAGGGAAGAGAAAAGGGCATCCCCCACTAAACCACAAAGTCTATTTTATACTCTGTCAAGGCAGGATAAGCTGTTTTTAGCAGCTCCTGCCCAGATGTGGCAGCAGTACTCCATCCTTGGACGTACTTGGCTTTTATACAGATAGAGAATTGCATTAGTAGTGAGATATCTTCTGGAGTGGTAGAAGGATCCCACCATTTTCCCAGTGTCCCTGACAACAGATTTGATGTACGTGTTCCATTTCAGATCAGGAGTAAAGGTCAAACCTAGAAGCTTGTCAAAACATGGAGCCTCCCCAAGACGAGAGCCATCCATTTCAATTGATGCCAGATGGGGATCAGAGCGTTGATGATGTAAAGATAGAAGCTTGGTTTTGGATGCATTAAAAGTGACCAGCCACCTCTTCCCCTGATTTTGTGTCCAGTCGGTCCGAAGGCCAAGACTCGACTGCAAATCTCTGGTCATATATAAACTCACATGTGATGGGAACTAATGAACCGAAATGTTGTGTTATATTACCTACTTATTTCATTTCAGTTCGGAATTTTTTAGATGAGGGCTGATTGTTTATATTACTTGTTTCAATCGGACTATTGTTTTCATCTTGCATTTTATTTGCGAGAAGTTTCGGTTGGTGTAGCTTTCCAAGTTCGTCAGGCATATTAGTCGTTATCTTGGAAAAGAAAGGAAAAAGTTACTGGCTCCATAGATGGTTTCGTATTCTTGGAGTTGGTTTTTGTTTTTTTTTGCCATGGTTTCATATGTATGAAAAAAAATATATAGTTGACAAAGAGAGACAACTCTAATAAAGTTCAACAGGGTATTATCTCCCTTTTATTGTTGAAATTTTAATTTTAAGGCAGTGTTGTACAAATTTTTGTTTTTCCTACAATTAGAGGTTTCCATATGCTGCTAATTTCTATGGTCTGTTTAGTTGTTTGTTTGTTTTTTTTTGTTTAGTTGTTTTTTTTTTGTTTTTTGGGGTTTTTTTTTGTTTAGTTGTTTTTGGTTTT
This sequence comes from Euprymna scolopes, assembly GCF_053919585.1. NCBI lineage: Eukaryota > Metazoa > Mollusca > Cephalopoda > Sepiida > Sepiolidae > Euprymna > Euprymna scolopes. The sequence goes on along the minus strand of NC_136517.1, from coordinate 95,299,290 downwards.
TTTTTTCTTGTTTAGTTGTTTTTTTTGTTTAGTTCTTTTTTTTTTGTTTTTTTGGGTTTTTTTGTTTAGTTGTTTTTTTTGTTTGTTTAGTTGTTTTTTTTGTTTAGTTTTTTTTTTGGGGGGGGGTTAAGCTATGTGCCACTTCTTTGAGTCATTTAACGAACCCTTTCAAAATCCTGTGTTTATATTATAACCTACTCGTTTGATGTTAACAATTCCAGTCTTAACTGAAAACATTCGTTTGTGTTATTGTTTTTATTATTTCTATTTTAACGACGTTCTTTTGCTGTTGAAATATTTTGCTAGTCTCATAACAGTGTTACTAGTTTAATTGTCCGTCACTCACACCTCTACCCTGGACATCCAACGTTGCCCGTCCATAATATCTAACATTTTTTTTTACATAGGAGTCACCACTTATCAAGGCCCGGAGGCCACTTGAGAATAAAGGTTAATGAGTATACATTAGTCAATGGGATTATAGCGTAGTAATCATAAGTAGTGCAAATTTTGTAAATTGGATTACTTATGGGGGAGGGTTCATCAAGAACTTGTTTACGTTGGACTTGAAGTCAATCAAATTGTAGTCAGCTGGAAAGCAGGCAAACAGAAGAGAGTTCCATAGGTGTGCAGTTCTAAGAAAGAAGCTTTGTTCGTGGAATCTACATGTTTATAAAATGGTTAATATTAAAAGGAATCTATTTGAAAAAATTAAAAGAATTTTTTTTTTTTTAATTCTAAAATTTCAAATCATTTTTAGCTGGTTAAATTGTATTGAAAAGTTAAAAAAAAAAATTAAAAAAAATTAAATTTTAATGAAATCAAAAAGATACTGCAAGATAATGTCTCCTTTCCTATGACATGAAAACAAAACAAAATAAAAAGATGGAGAATAAAGTGTCATCAATCATCGTCAACACCATCTGAAATGGTGTCAGTGGCAGAGTCCCTAACGGTTGTGTTTCCCCAATACCAACTAGCCGCCTGAGAGATTCTTTTGCTCAGGATTACCAGCTGATATTAAGAAACCAAACAACCACAGCCAAAAAAATTCTTTTGTTAACACAAAAATTGGCATCGGATAAAACTTGAACAAGAAAATGGACAAGACGGCAGACATCTTGGTTAGAAATTTGTAAATCATAAAGAGAATTAATATTGGAGATGAAATAAAAAGCATTTAAATTTAATAAATCATTGTCATACAGAGTCAGATTAAATTTCAGTAGTGTTGCTATTAGAAAATGCAATTATAAACAAACACAGCAACAGCAGCTCACAATTTTGAATCTGTACTTAATTTCTAAGCTTGATGCTGATTGGTGCAATCATTTAACTTCCTTTCTGGTTTTCAACACTGAGTACACAACAGAAGTTTATAAAAGGGAGTGCCAGCTAGATTCTTTCTCTTTCCAGACAGGAGATCACAGCAAGCTGACTTATTCCATAGTTTTTCTTTCAACCTCAAAACTTCTTTCTTGGGATGCAACAGATCTCGTTCCCTGGGCTGCCTGGTAAGGTTCAACAAGAAGACACAAGAATCCATCATGGCTACCACTGAATGCACATGGACTTAATATAATATCTACCAACGCAATTACTTACCCACAACCTGACTGATACGTTACAAACATTTTTTCGTATATGAACTATTTTCCTTTCCTTACAGACAGGACTTTCATCTGAGCTTTCGGATTTTCTCTTACCTACTTAAGGGACAGTTATTTAACAACACATGAACTTTCTAAGGATTTTGGTTTCATAGGCACAATGAGGATCTCCGTTATTTTCAAATTTTCACCAGCTATAAGCAAATAGCTCCACAGCATTTTTTTAGCAAATTAATTTTTTCTTTTCAGCAAAATACAATTATTTTCTTTTCTCCCGATTTTAAAACAGATTCAAAAGTTAACAATAATTTTTTTTTTTAAATTGATTTTGTTTGTTGTATAATGCCTATCTCATTAACAGTATATCAGCCTTTTTAAAATTTACATATGCAACGTCAAGTTTCAAAACCATCAAATGGTAGGCTCTCATTTATATATAAAATATTGTGCAGTGTCTTTACATGTATGCATAATAAAAACGTTTGAGTGTATATAACATCTCGCGTGTGTGTGTTTTGCAGGCAAACGTTAAGAGAGTAAACTCTGACATAAAATCTGGTTTGGAGTCCCGATAAGCGGATGGTGAAAAACTGCAACACCTTTCTGGCAACTCCTACAGCTATGCTGGTTTTGACCGTATTGGCTTGCCTTTCCATAGGGCTTTGCCTGCAATGCCGAGAGGGGGATTCTGGTAACTGGACAAACTTAGGTCTCCTTATCACCCGCCTAGGCCTGCATCCGAAGAGCCAATTCCAGCTCCAAACTGTAGCCACAGCAGATGCTGCAGTGCATCAGACAAGATGAAGAATGCGATCGTCATATTAGACAGAATGTTGCCATTATATATAGAGAGACTTATATGTAATTATACTGAGTTCGTGAAATTCAGTAAATTTTCATATACCAATGAGTTTTAAGCCAAAAATGGTTGACTTAAAGAGTAAGCTACAAAATTATCAAATTTTAGTCAGTTCATAGTTTTTTTTGGTTTTTTTTCTTCATTTTGTTGTTATAGAGGAAGAGGTTAGGGTTAGGTAGTTTTTTTTCCTTTATTTTGTTGTTATAGAGAAAGAAAGTTCTGGAGAAGAAATTTGAATATTTTGAACACCTTAGGTGTCAGGAAAATGATAAAATCATTTTTATGTCCTTTTTGTTGGTGTTTTAAGTCTAATATTTCGCTAAAAATAGCTTCAGGAGGGTAGTTAGTCAGTTCGTAATTTTATTTTCCTTAATTTTGTTGTTAAATTTCTTCTCCATATATATATATATATATATATATATATATATATATATATATATATAAAACCCCGGATGAGAGTGCTCAATGTGTAGCCAGAGCAGTATATAGGAAATTTATTGCTGTGCGTACAGAATGAATTTACATTTTGTTTCCGCTAGGAAGATATCCTCTGAAGATGAGGAGAGATCCGACCAGCTTCGTCAGAATTCATAGATGGACTGCTAGTCCAATATTTCGCTAAAAATAGCTTCGTCAGGGTAGTTAATCAATTCGTAGTTTTTTTCTTCGTTTTGTTGTTATAGAGGAAGAAAGTCCTGGAGAAGAAATTTAAAAGTACTAGCCGTACATTTTTGACGTGTGCATTCGTTCCAGTTTCGAGCAGGAATATGAAATAAGAAAATAGTTGCACACTATTTGAAGACACTTGTTTTGAATAGAAATCTGAATATTTTGAAAACAAATAGAAATAAAAAATGATTTTATCATTTTCCCGACACCTAAAGTTTTCAAAATATTTAAATATATATATATATATATATATATAGTTTTTTGTTGTTGATTTTTTTTTAACGATATTGAGGTTAGCGTCTTCACCTTGAAGATCGGATGTTTTTGTTTTTTTTAATAAATTGTCCATTTTTTATTTTGGACGTAAACAAATGATATTTTTATTAATTTATTTATTTATTTTTAAAATAGTTATCTACCCCTCCTCATATATATTATGGCAGTAGAGTTTAGTTTCCTAAAAGTACATCCAATGAAACAACATGTGTCTACCAAAGAGTGCTCAATTAGTGAACAGAGTAGGTATATTAAATTTATTTATACAAACATTGATGGCTACATATGTGCATATATGTTTCTGTAATCATCCGTGCTAGTTCGTGGTCTGAAGACATAATCTCCCTAGCACAGGTCATTACAGAAACATGTATGCACATATGTAGCCATCAATGTTTGTATAAATAAATTTAATATATATATATATATATATAAAAGAGTAAGTAGTAGTTTGCTTGAAGCATTGTTGGTAAAGAAATATATAGAATTTTTTTAAAAGCCAAAAACAATGCGGAGAAAGACCAGAATCAATTCTTTACTTTCATGATTCCGGTCTTTCTCCGCATTGTTTTTGGCTTTTAAAAAAATTCTCTCTCTCTCTCTCTATATATATATATATATATATATATATATTACAAGGGTTAAAAGCACAATGAGACCATCCACACTGCTTAATACAGTGAATAACAGAATAAAAATCTGTTAAGATACATTTTAACCCTGTATTTTTTTTCAACTTATCCGATGAGATGTTTACCATGAAAATTTTTAAATGAGATAAAATTTAAAATTGTCTGGTTGATGTCAAAACAATTGCAATATTTGAAAAAATACAAATATGATTTTATCTTTCTCCTTATTGTTCTGGTTTTTTGCAAATATATATATGAATGCTCGATTATCGAAATGTCAATCATGTTGCTTAATATTTGAGTCAAATTTACATGGCTTATTTTTCTTATTGATATATGTACATTGCCATTAGCTGATAGATTTTAATATATGAAACATTTGGAAAAATCTTATCTAATATATATATATATATATATATTTAAATAAGGGGGTAGTCACCAACAATGTGTATTTTTTAACATTATTTTATTATTCCGTGTCTTGGTTTTTCATTGAGAATTCTGTTTATGTTTTTAAATCATTGAAATCGTTTTTACGCGTTTCAGATGTTCTGTGAAGCGTCCTCGTCAGAAATTATTTTCAAATATGTTGGAGATGTAAAAATGGCATTTTCGTAGTTCATTTGAAGTGTTTCGAAGGGATGGAGGCGTGTAAGTGTCTATTATTCATTGGCATGTTCAATTTTTATTACTCTTTTATTGGGCTTGTCCAAACCGCTGACCTCGGCTGTAGTCACTCTCTCTTTCTGCCTGTGTTTTTTTTTTCCCTTTTTCCTTTAGGGTAGGGTGTGCGTGTGTGTGTATATATATTATTTTTAAAAACAGTAATCTACAGACACGCGTGTTTCGGAGCTCTATTTCAATCCAGCGCCCTAACCCATTATGTTATGATGCCATAGACCATTTACTGTTTAGTTTTTTATCGTTTATTTGTTTGCATAGTTTTGTTGTTGATTTTTTAAACGATATTAAGGTTAACGTCTCTGCCTCTGAGATCCGATGTTTTTCTTAGAAATTCGTCCATTTTTTATTTGGACGTATTTTTTATTTATTTATTATTTTTAAAAATAATAATATGAGCCTATATATATAGGCTCATATTTTCGAGAGGTTCATACAATCGCTTGTGACAAGGCATAAAGCCATTTGATGTAAGGAGCTAACAAGAACGAAAGCTGATTTTTGCAAACACGGGAGATGCCTGTTGATCATAGTCTCGAAAAAAAAAAACCAAGGTTGTAGGTAGAAGTCATGTCAAGAAATCTGAACAAATACACACGTCATTATTTTTCTGTTTTACAATCACCACTGGAGCAAATCGTCATATTCGATTTGACGTCTATTTTACATGCTGGCATGTGTTGGACAGTTTTAAGAAATTGACTTCCAGAATAACCTCTGGTCAGATCTTTATCCTTATTTCTCTCAAGTTTATTTTTATCACTTCCTGACACGTTTTCCTTGGACTTTCCCTATGAACTGGACCTGCTACCTTAACTGTTCTACATCTACTAATCCAAAAACTCATTCCAACAAAGTCTCCTATTCTGCACGCTTTTTGCTATACAGTCAACATTTAATCTTCCTCTGAGGTCATCAGATCTAAGCCTGTCTTTAAAACTCACATTACACATCCATTGTACTATTCTTATATCATTTTTCCCCATGAAATCAATTGGAAAATAAAGGAAACATCCTTAAATGTGATACAAGATCAAAGGCTAAGCTCCCTTTCCTCCTCTCTCTTTCTCCTACCTTCTCCCCTTCCCTTCTCTCTGTTTTCACCTTTCCTCTCTCTTTTTCTCCTACCCTCTCCTTACTGCTCTTTCTCCTGCTTTCCTATCTTTTTTTCCTACCCTCCTTCTTCCCTTCTCATTTCCCTCCCTCTCTTTCCCCTATTTGGCCCTTCTCTTTTACCTACCTTCCTCCATCTCTCCCCCACTCTTTATCTTACGTTCCTCCTTCCCTCATCTTCCTTCTACCTTCCCCTTTCCCCTACCCTCTACTTCCTGCTCTCTTTCTCCCTCTCTCCTACTTTCCCATCTTTTTTCCTACCCTTCTTCTCCCTTCTCTTTCTACTACTTGCCCCCTCTTTTTCTCCTACCTCCCTCCATCTTTCCCCTACTCTTTCTTACCTTCCTTCTTCCCCTGTCTTTCTTCTACCTTTCCCCTCTCTTTTTCTTCCACCTTTCCCCTTCCCTTTTCCTCCCTTCCTGCTCTTTTTCTCCCTTTTCTTTTTCCTCTGCTTTCGCCTCTCTTTTTCCTACCCTGCTTCTCCAACCTTCTCTCTTCCTGCTTCCCCTTCTCTCTTATTCTCTCTTACTTATAATTCAAATTAAAACACCTGTGACCCATTGAGTCAGTATTTGTTGTATATATTATTAAACACTAGTGTCCACCCTCTAAAAGGATGGGAAAAAAAAAAAATGATTACACATCCATCGTATCATTCTTATATTATTCTATGCAACGCATGTCTTCAACCCTCACCGACCAGTCTGTGATGCACAAGTTTGAAATAATTTTTCATTAATTAATTCTCAAATTGAATACCCACACTTTATGATTTCACGTTTTATCATTTTTAAATGCAAAAACTAAAAAAAAGTACATTTTGTAGAAATAACAGATGAATATGAAACAAAACATTAAACTTTTTCATATTAAAAAAAAAATGATCTAATTTGCTACAAGAATTGAACTTACAAAAATAAAAAAAAAAATAAAATTGATGAAATAAAAAGAAAAACTGCAAGAAAAAAAAAAAGAATGGGATGGGGTTGGAGTATTGTCGAAAGGAGAAGAGACAGCTCCCATCCAGGTAGGAAGCAGCCAATGTGTCAGGTTGGTCGAGATGAAAGTGCAAGGTGATAGTTCAATCGCAGCTGATAAGGTCGAGACGTTTAATCACTCCTATTTACCAGCTGAGATTATACAAGCACCCCCAAATATTTCGGGTGTGGCACACCAGGCGGAGACAGGGAAGGGAAACAATGACAACGTCAAAGAAAACAATGTAACAATTGTGGGAATAGAATCGTTCTGGAAAAATGTAAAACAAGAATTTTTGTTTTTTTTTTGTTTTTTTTTGCGGGCGGTTATCCTCATCTTCGTAGTTGTTTCAATTTTTCAGATTCCAATACCCCAAAAAGTTCCGATTTTTTCAATTCCAATTAATCGTCCAAACATTAATAAAAAAGAACGGTCCACAAAAATGCGATTGTTTGATCCATCTGGCACCATTCTGCAACCTTGTGTCTTGGAGGAGATGCACTTTGAAAAAAATGGAGGCAGACAGACATTGTGAGTTTCATAAATTAAATATAATGTGTATAACTTTTGCTCTTCTAAAATTATTTTTCTTCTCATTTCATTTAGTAAAAAATAATTACATATTATTTATTTTTATTGGAATCCTTTATATATTTATTTATTTGTGGACGATTATCCTCATCTTTATAGTTGTTATTCCACAACATTTCAACCAAGTATTCCTCTGACCTTCGTCAAGTGGTTAACCGTAACGGGATAGAAATGCTGAGTCTATCCTCAGTAATTACTGCCTTCCATAGTTGTTGTCGTCTCACCACATTTTGACCAACTTATCTTCTGATCAGCTTTAGGTAGGATTGAAACCGGTATCTTCAGACAATGTCACTTGGAACCGTAGAGACTCAACACCTATATCCACTGCGCCACGGGTGCCAAAGGATGATCAAGATTGGATTTTTTGGTCTTATAAATCCAAGATTTTTGTTCTTATCTGATCTTCCATCGCCGGGTTCGTACCGAATGGTATATTATTATTGGAATCCTTTGAGATGATTAATTTGTATATTTTTTTATTTATTTGTAGACTGTTATCCTCATCTTCATCGTTGTTCATGGCAATGAAACAATGATGAAGATGGCGATAACAGTCGGCAAACAAATAAATATACAAATTACTCATCTCAAAGGATTCCAACAATAAAATAAGAATTTTCATGTCTTCAAAATAAATCCATTTTGTTTTTCAGCAGCGATCACTGAGAATATGACCCCCAACCCTCATCAAGGACGTGTGCGAGAGAGTTTAAAACTGTTATATTATTTGGTTCGATGATGAAAATTTAATGTTGTGTATGCACTGATAGGCTAACCACATGGTGGGCCATGTTCAAGTCTGATCACATCTATAACGCAACTTTTCACTGGAAAGATAAGCAACCTGTATGTGGTCATCCCTGGGAGTATCTATTTCTATCAACTCGAGGATAAGGGTTAATGAATGCAAGGTGGTAGTGTAGTAATTGATAATAGTGTGAACTGGGTAGAATTTGTTTACATTGGATTTGAAAGCTACCATGTTATATTCAACTGGGAAGCGGAACAGTGTTCCACAGGCGAGCAGTTCTGGGAAAGAAACTTTATTCATGGAATCTGCACTTAGATTTAGGCATTGTTAGAGAGTGGGAGAAATTGTATATAGTGGTTGTAATTAGCCGAGTGTTTTTTTTTTTTAAGTTTGCAAGGGGTAATGATAGATTGGAGTTCAGTCGAGCACTTGCTATGAAAATAATAATAGAGCAGAGACAGGCTCGCGATGTCTCTTGTGAGAAAGAGGTTGTAGGGAAGAGAAAACGGCATCACCTACTAAGTTTTGAAGCTGGTTATGAACTCTGTTAAGGCTAAATAGGGTGCGTTGAGCAGCTCCTGCCCAGATGTGGCAACAGTATTCCGTTTTAGGACGTACCTGACTCTCATACACTGAAGTTTCTTTGTATTTGTATATGGACTGTGAATTTTGTTTAACATTTCATAAATGGAATTTTCGGAGGGTTGTCCTGAGGTTGCTATTTTCCAAAGGTAAGGTAACCAGTGAAATATAACGATGTTAATACAAAAGTGCTCAATACCTGGGTAGAGCAAGTTACACTTTCAATTTGTCTTTACATAAGCAGTAATGTGTTGTTACACAGTCATGAGCATGTTTCGGTCTTCTAGTGTTTAACAACTAGAGACCTCTTCAGGCAATGACGCTTATATTGAAAAGTGGAATTCTTAACATCACAATATAAGCGTTGTTACCTGAAGAGGTCTCTAGTTATTAAATACTAGAAGTCCGAAATAGGCTCATGACTGTGTAGCAACACATTACTGCTTATGTAAAGACAAATTTAGAATATATATATATTTATAAATAATAATAATCATTTTTTATACCTAATGACACTAGTGTTTCATGCTTTTGCAATCATCAGTGTAGGATAACAATTCCTGCCGGTCGAGAGATTCAAACCAAGCTACAAAGTCACCTTTGACTATTTGCTAAAATGTTATCTCCAGGCCACTAATTGCCATGAGAATTAAGGGAAATTTAACACCTATAAATGCAAAATTTGGGCACAACAGTAAACAGATGAGAGGGTTTGAACGAATGGAAATCATGAACATTGCATAAACGCTAGTTGATTCCTTTTTTGTTTTTTATTTTTTAGACAGTGCTCAACTTTTATACTCTTAAAGGGGTTTAATAATTATAAATAATAACAATCATTTTTATACCTACAGATACTAGTGTTCCATGCATCTGCAATTATCAGTGCAGGAAGTGATGATTGCTACTGGTTGGTAGATTTGAACCCAGCAACACAGAGAAGATAAAATCCAGATTTAGTTCAAGTAGTTTTACTACAAATTCCTCAACAGTTTTATACCCAATAAAGGAAAAACATGATCCATACATCAAACAATTGCTTCCATGGACTCCTCAGAAGAAAACAGAAACTCTAAAATATAAGCATTGTTTTTTTAATGCTTGATCTGAATTTGTTTATATGTCATCTGTTAATACAGATATATTAAAAAATCATGCAACTGGTGGACCATTATCTTCAATACTGATGATTCCATTAAAATGAAACATATACATATGCAGATAATATTAAATATTTATTACTGGAGAGGGGAGGGGGCGCCCAGCATGCCCGGTCGTAAAATATGTTTAAATATATTTTAATTCATGCAGATTATGTATTTATTATTACAAACAATTCTTTATTGAATATTATATTGTACCTAATATATAGTACTGATTTCAAAAAATTAAATTTAAAAAAAACATAACTTAGGTGCTATCAGCTAGAATCGAAACCAAAACATTTAGTGCTCCAACCACATTCCCTACCATTTGAGATATCAACAGACAGATAAGAAAGGTTTAAAATTAAGCCACTTCAAACTATGAATGAATTTGCATATGCGCAAAAGTAATAGAAATATATCGGAAAGTTGATTTTTTTTTTTTTTTTTTTTTACACGGTGGTTACCACTTATCAAGGCCCGGAAGCTACTCAGGGATAAGGGTTATTGCAAGTACAGTATGTTAGTGTGGAGATTTGATGAAGTGTTTACTTAAGGGGGTGGTTCATTAGGAATTTGTTAACGTTGGACTTGAAGACATCCAAGTTGTAGTCAGGTGGGAAGCAGGCAGATGGAACAGAGTTCCACAGGTGTGCAGTTCTAAGAAAGAAGCTTTGTTCATGGAATCCACGTTTTGAATGAAATGAACATTTTGCATTTCAACTTGCTGACATATTTTTGTACGCATTATATATCCATCCAAACAAAGATTTTACTCGTTATAAACCATCCTTGGTGTATGAATACTATTTCCTGTTACTTTCAGTGTTATGTAACCAGTAGTTTAAGAGTTTATTTGTTAAATATTTACAGACAGACACACACATATACATCTGCTGTTTTATTTATAAAGATTAAATAATTATTTATTTTGTCAGAACATTTCTCAATTCCAATTGCCCTGGAATTACATAAACTCTATGATCGTTTAATATCTGTTCAGCTTAAACTGTTGTTTGACAATACCACCAACATATATACAAACTAACAAGATCCATGGAATTTCCACGAAATTAGAAATATATTTAATGAAAAAATGTTTTGATAAAACTGATATTTTTCTGGATAATGCAAAAATAGTTTTTTTTAGACAAAAAAACACAAAGCAAATATGAGTTCATTAACGTCTCTATGAAAATAACGTCCACTGTATTTTAAATATAGAACTTGCCCAAACGAGATAAATTAATAAATACTAATAAATACTTAGAAAGTAATATTGTGTTACATAGTTCAATATAAATAATAAAATCACATTGTAAGAGACAATCTTTAATTTAGTCTTTCAATCCAACACTGCTTTGCAGATAATGTCATTTTTTTTCTCTATTTATTTTGAACATTCCCTTTTTTACATAACATTTTGTTAACTTCTTTCTTCGGTTAAGAATCGCTGCACATTGAAATTACTATAATGATATTCGAAAATGAGGCTAAAGTAAAGGGAGGTCACTCTCATATTCATGTCCAGGGTTGTCAGATCGGCCTTTTAAAAGAACAATTTCACAAATTTGGCCTTTTTTTTTTGAAGCAGTTTGACCATCCAAATCTGTTCTTGGCCTTTTTCAAAGCAAAACCTACAGACTGACTAAAGTAGGAACAAGCAGAATATTATATAGATTTTTACTTACGACTCTTATTTTATATATTTGATACGTCGGCACACACAACGCCGAGTCAAACACAAAATTGAGTACACTTAACATCGTCTTACTATCAACGCTTACCTTCTGAACTCGGAGTATGGGAAATTCCCATATTCACAAAACAAAATCACTAAAAAGATAATGAGTAAACGTTGGATAAAACGATGGTTAAAATTATTACGAACTTGCCAGGATTCGAACCTGGAATCTTTTGATCCGTAGTCAGACATACAATCCATTGTGCCACAACTCCTGTCCATATATCGAAAGATGTTACCGCGACTATATACAGACAGTTCTAAATTCCGTTGATATGGGCAGGTAACTTTTGCACAAAATGGCCCCAAAAAAACTTATTTCAGGCTTTTTGTGTGACTCAGCGTTGTTCGTTACGAAGTATATATAGATAAGAACAATCTAAGGACTCACACCTTTCAGGAAAAAAAAGAATTTTTCAATTCAGTGCATCCGTTTGAAAGTTTTATTGGTATATATACACATGCACATAAATAAACATTTAGAATTTTATTAATAGTATAGATAAACTGCGATAGTAATTAATATGTCATGGAAAAGGAAGTAGCTGAGTGGTCTTGGCTACATGCTCGAATAATAGAATCTAGGAAGTCGCTTTTATGAACAAATGTTTGTGATCATAACTGGTAATATGCTTAAGTTTTAGATTTTGGGTGTATTTTTTGCTGTTCGTCCCAGGCTGTTATACCCATCTGTATTTACGGCTTACAGTAGCCAATAATATTCTTGTGAAAAGGAACTCAGGTGTATTCACAGTCATTAATTCAGTAATAATATCAAATCATGTAAAAATATATCGGAAATGATTACAGTAGAGCTAATATCAGTAACCATATCGCGCATGCATGTCTGTTAATTATTGAAACAAATACGTAATTAAAATAGAAACATGCAAGTTTGGTTAGTAAAAATGGTTTGCTGCTCGTCCAGAATTCACCTATATTAAAAAAAAAAAAATTTTTTTTAGAAAAGAAAAATCCATATAATGTACATGATAGAAAAAAATATCGTATTCCAAAAATCACATGAATTGATTAAGCAGTTTTATTTTCATAAAGAAAATAATTTTTAAGCATATTTCAGTTTTTTCCAATGCCCCCTGGCTTTTTTTTTTTTTTTTTTTTTTTACAAAGATAAGGGTTTTTTTTTCTAAAATATTGCAAGTTTGAATTATTTGGGATTACTTTCTTTTATTTTCAAAATGGCATCTCTGTTTGCACACAAAATTTTATTTTCTTATTAGAAAATAAAATTACTGGATCAATTTCTGTGATTTTTGGTGAACAATATTTTCTTTCCATTACATGTATATACATGCTACATACTTTTATTTTGTTTTTTTTAATATAATGGGGAATTCTGGACAAGCACCAAAAATTTAGACGTGAGACCGTTCCAATTTGCCATTGTCATTCTCATTTCTCATGTAAACCAGAATTCTGCACAACTATAAAATAACGATTAGTCAAAAATAGAAATATCTTGTGAAAATCAAAAAATCTACACACCTACAAATGCATAATAGATTTTAACTAGTATGAATCGTGTCGTTGGGTTAGTGTCTTACCTTCTGCTTTTAATTGGTGGATGATATTTTCCTTGAGATCAATCTGTTCACTCAACCGTTCCGCAGCTAAAAGACCTTCTTCCGCATCGACCAATTTTTCCTGAAATTATTTACATTCATGTCGTATAAATGTGCTATCAATGTCAATTGAAAAAAAAAAAGAGAGAAATTCAAGTTTATAAGTGAGAACAAAAAAATATCAAGTATAAATAGAAATGAAACATTTAAACTGTCCCATGACGATCAAAATGTTTGGTACTTGTACAGTTTAATCAACACGTTAAAAAATTAAAATATCGAAAAAAAAATTATGTTGTACGTATCCGTTTTGGACTGAAATAATTCCCCCCACTCTTTATCTGTGCCTAAACCTAAATGTAGATTCCATGAACAAAGCTTTTTTATTAGAACTGCACGCCTGTGGAATTGTCTTCCGTTTTCCTGCTTTCCGGCTGACTACAATATGGTTGTCTTCAAGTCTAACGTAAATAAGTTCTTGATGAGCCGTTCCATATAAGTTATCAAATTTAACAAATTTTCATTACTAATGATTACTATATTGTCCAATTTCTACTGTACACTCTTTAACCCTTATCCTTGAGTGGCCTCTTGGCCTTGATAATGAGTTGATACCTATGAAAAAAAAAAAAAAGTCCAATGTGAACAAGTTCTAATTGAATCGTCCCCCTAAGTAATCCAAGTTACAAAATTCCCACTGTTTACTATGCTAAAATCACAATGACTAATGTATACCTATTAACCCTTATCCTCGAGTGGCCTCTGGGCCTTGATAAGTGGTGACACCCTTGTAAAAAAAAAAAGTAGTTTTTTTTGTACAGCGGAAAAACAATTTTTCATGACAGCATGCTGAAGGTAGCCATGTTTGGATTTTTAGAACTCGTCCCGGGGAAATAACTTGGTCTAACCCTACCCCCCCCCATCTTAAATAATAGCTTTTCTTTTGAAAAATCGAAACATAGTTACCTTTTTTTTTTCACTGTAAAAAAAAAAAAGCTACTCGATCAAATTAAGTGAAATGTTTTTCAGAGAACTTCATTTCATAATGGATACATACAATATAACTTTTTTTCCGATATTTTCATTTTTTAATGTCTTGATTAAACTGTACAATTACTAATGGCCATCCCTTCTGGTTCAGCAGAAAACACTCAAACAACTAAGAATAATGTATAGGTAAAAGAGTTATCTACTCCTGCGTTGAAATAGTACCTAAGAGTTATCTGCCCCTGATACAGGAAGTACTGATGAGTTATCTGCCATTTTGGATCATATAACAACATACGGAAGCAGCTATTTGCTTTTGAGAGTGAAACTCAGCAACTTCCATACTTTACACCCAGGAATGAGGAGTAAAAGTTTATGCCAACTTGGAGTTCGTGTTTCCTACTTAAGCATGGACGAGACATGGCTAGCTACGGCCGGCATGTGATTGGAGAAAAAAAGCGAGATAGATGATGACGAGATATTTTTTAATTGGTGTTGAAACGGGAGAATAATGATAATAAAAAATTTTGTTGAAAAAGAAAAAAATGCTGACCCAAATTTTTATTTTTTTTTATTTTTATAAATTACTAGCAAGAGGTGGAGGGGGGGGGGCGTTGCTTAAATATGATATTTTAATTTGTCCAGATTTTGCATATATTATCATAGAGTCGTGATTTCAAAAGTAAAAAAAAAAAAGTATTTACATGTCATCAGATAGAATCGAAACCGAAACTGCAGCATTCAAAGCTGGTGACGTTACCACTGTACCAACGTGACACGTATATGAACTGATTAAAAATTTAAAATAAACTAAGACGAATGTACAAAATGTTTAACGATTTTTTTTCAATTTTGATCCTTTAAAAGCAATTGTAACTGGTTAAAGAACCATTAAAAGAATGGCCTGTAAAAAGTCCTATCATTTAAGGCCCCTAGTACCACTCTGTGACTTTTAGTTTCGGAGAAGATGAAGTTTGAATATATGGAGACACACAAACAGACCGACAGACATATAGCCGTTTATATATTAGATTTTTACTAACCCACAAATGTGTTGATATGAGATCAAATGAGCATGCAGTCGTAACAATATTTAACGTGATAATCAGTAGGTTAAGCAAAATATAGGTTAGCAAATGGAATGTGCAGGTGGGGATTTGGTCACATTTGTAATTTAAGGTTGGGGTTTTTTTTTGACAGGAAATCTAGAAAAAACTGGAAACCATTCCAAACTCGCCATCAACAGAACCAATCTATCCTTGCTGTTTTGTTCCCTGCCACTGACCTTGGTATCTTCCAATTCCGATTGTAATTGTTCCACCATTTTATTGAGCCTTCTTTGTTCAGTTTCATTCTTCTCTTTTTCAGCAGTCATCTGCGTCTCACGTTCTAAACAAAAACAAAACAAGTTTTACGCATTGCAAAACGACGACGACGCGTTTAAGACATCATTTCAGTAGCACCGTTTTATTATTCACACACATTCCACCAACACCATTCACTAAGCATTACCAATACCAACATAAACTAATCCACAATCTATTTCATTTTTATTCATTTCTGATCTATTTGCACTAAAACAATTTTAGGGTTTGTATTGCTGTACACATAGATTCGAAAAAGTTGTCAAAAGAACAAATATATAACAAATAAATGTTATCAAAGGCAAGATATATGTCAGCCTATGTCACGGTAACACATATTGAGCAAGTTTCTAACAGTATTTTGTATAGTCTTTTATTTTTAACTCCTTTTCCCAAACTTACCGTGTTCAGCAGGGAGTCCAGCGCCATTTAAAATTTTCCAATACATCGGTAAACATTGTATGTTTTTTCGAGCTGAATAAACATGTTAGATTAAATAAAAACACTAAAAACTTATCCAGTTATGTAGAAAAGTAATTTATCTTGCCTTTGATAACATTTATTTGTTATATATTTGTCGTTTTGACAACTTTTTCGAATCTATGTGTACAGTAATACAAACCCTAAAATTGTTTTAGTGCAAATAGGTCAGAAATGAATAAAAATTAAATAGATTGTTTTTGAATAATTTTCTAATGATATTTGCTTTAAAATAATTTATGTTGACAAAAGTAATGATTACTGAAAATTCAGAGAATACAAAACAAATAAAATAGTGAGAAAGAAAATAGAAAGATCCGATAAAGATTGTCACATGAAGAAGAAAAATAAACATTTGTATGAAAAGTGTTTCGATAAAAATAAAACAAATAAAAAAATTTTCTGATTTGAAAATTGAACTTTTGTTGAAAATCATTATTCGTGACAAAAAAGAAATCAATAAAACCTGCCCTTGACATTTTCTATTTTCGTTACAGTTTCTTGAATTCAATGTAAAAAAAAAAAAAAGAAGCTAGGAAAAATGCACTGAGAAAGAGAGAGGGGATAAAAAAAGAAAGGAGGGACAAAGAAAAAGGTAGGGGGACAAAAAAAATAGAGGGATGAATAACAAAAGAGAGAGGGACACAGAGAGGAGGGGGCTAAAAGCAGGTGGATGTCTGACAGAAGAGTAAAAGGAGAGAGATAAAGAAGGAGAGGAATTAAAGAGAGGAAGAGAAATAAAGACAGAGGAGGAGGAATAAAGAGAGAGAAAGGGATAGGGATAAAGAGAAAATATAGAGTGATAAAGAGAAAGGGTGAAGAGAGAAAGAGAGAAGAATAAAGAGAGGGGAGAAATAGAGAGAGGGATGGATAAAGTGAAAGGGTGAAAGAATAAAGAGAGAGGAGGAGGGATAAAGAGAGGAGGGATAGAGAGAGGAGGAGGGATAGAGAGAGGAGGAGGGATAGAGAGAGAGGGAGGATAGAGAAAGAGAATGATAAAGAGAGAAGAAGAATAGAGAGAGAGGATGAATATAAAGAAAGAGGGGGAGGGATAAAAAGAGAGGGGACGAATAGAGAGAGGGATGGATAAAGAGAAAGGATAGAAGGATAAACAGAGGGAGGAAAGGATAGAGTGAGGGAAACGGATAAATAGAGAGGGGGAAGAATAAAGAGTTAGAGGGTAGGATAAAGAGGATGGAGGGAGATAAAGAGAGAGGCGAATATAATAAAGAAAGAGTGACAGAGGGGAGAGAATAAAGAGTGTGAGAGGAGTGAAAAATTTAAAAAAAAAAAAAAGAAAGCAAGATGGCTATAAAGAAAGTTTCCCATAAGTTCAGCATAAAATTTCCCAAATTTGAAAAAAAATGCACCTGAAGAACGTCAGAGTTTACATCAGCCAGCTGAATCCACTGTAAAAAATTTCCCCCACTCTATATCTGTGCCTAAATCAAAACGTGGATTCCATGAACAAAGCTTCTTTCTTAGAACTGCACACCTGTGGAACTCTGTTCCGTCTGCCTGCTTCCCACCTGACTGAAACTTGGATGTCTTCACGTCCAACGTAAACAAATTCCTTATGAACCGCCCTCTTAAGTAAACACTTCATCAAATCTCCACACTAACGGACTGTACTTGCAATAACCCTTATCCCTAAGTGGCTTCCGGGCCTTGATAAGTGGTGACCACCGTGTACAAAAAAAAAAAAAAAAATGTGAAAATATCAAGATGACACTAGTTGTCCGAATGATCAGAATTCAATATTTTCCTTCTATCATAAAAATTAAAAAGAATTTCCTTACATAAAAAAGTTTTAAACTTTTTTTTTTTCCAAAGGAGTCACCACTTATCAATGCCCGGAGGCCACTCGAGGATAATGGTTCATGGGTATACATTAGTAAATCGGATTATAGCATAGTAATCATAAATGGTGGAAATTTCGCAAATTTGATTACTTAGGGGGACGGTTCATCAAGAACTTGTTTACATTGGACTTGAAGACAATCAAATTGTACTCAGCTGGAAAGCAGGCAAACAGAAAAGAGTTCTACAGGCGTGCAGTTCTAAAGAAGCTTTCTTCATGGAATCTACGTTTAGGTACAGATAAAGAGTGTGGGAAATTATTGATAGTGGTTTTGGATAGACAAGTGTTTTTTGTTAAAGTTTGCCAAGGGGAGAACCATAGATTAAAGCTCAGACGAGCATTTACCATGTAAATAATGATAAAGCATAGACAGGCTTGCAAAATCTCTTCTGTGGGAAAGAGGTTACAGGGAAGAGAAAAGGGCATCCCCCACCAAGCTACAAAATCTATTTTTTATTAATAGAAAAAAAAAAACTGATATTATTCTTAAAAAAAAATTAAAAAATTTCTATTTTAGTTGTTTCTATGAAATAAATTCTTAAACACTTTCCATGAAAAAAGAAAAAACTTTTTTATTTTCATTCATAGTTGTTTCCATGTTTTTATTTAAAAAGAAAAAATTATTTTTTTTGAAATATTTGTTTATAAAGTCTTCATATCCTTTTCTTTAAAAAAATTTTTTTTTAATTTATTTTATAATTAATTTCTAGCAAGTCTTATTTTCTTGTGTCAAAGCTTTGTTTTCAGCATTTTGTATTTCTCTTCTGGCAATGAGTTATATAGAGCACTGCTGAGGGATGCCAAGTAACCTTAACAATTAATACTATGATCGTTGTTGATGCTTAGAAAATATATATCGAGGCGAATTAGGTATTTTTACAGATAAAAATATTTATAGTAGACACGTATCGGGAATTATACGGCATAATCATGTTGGCACACCGGTTCTCGCCAGATCACCGAAGTTAAGCAACATTGAGCCTGGATAGTACCAGATGGGTGACCATTTGGGAATTCTAGGCACTGTACGTGCTCTCCGCTCATCTCGGTATTGTTTCCAGTTGTCCTATACCTCAACTTGCCACAGGTATGCAACAATGTCGACTCAGGAGAGATGTTGTTGGAGATTGCGCAACTCTTACCACACAAATTTCACGCGCAGACACTCTTTACAATGGGTATCCATACTCTGTCAAGACTGAAGGAAGCCACACATCGGTAATGTTAATGCGGAATATCAAAACAAAAACAACAAAGATGATTTTAGTAATGGCATCAGGTGATCTTAATGTTACGTGTACTATTGACATAACGAAATTCGGAAGGGACACATACAGTTTTTAGTTTGTTTGGAGTCAGAGGAGAGACTTGTACAAAAGCATGGAAGATATCATCTCTGCGTTTGGAAGCTGGGGGAGTGAGTAAGTGTGTTTACTTAACAGCATTTTAACCTCTAGGGGTCATTTAATGCCAAGAAAAGTTTTATTGACATAGGAAGTTTTAAATTTCTTAAAAAGTTTATTTCCAGAAGCAATATGCTTTAAATTTTCCGAAAAGTTTGTTTTCGTTTTTTCTAGAATAGAATGTTACTAGATTATTTTATAGGAGTTTAAATAAATTTGTTTCTTTTAGATATTTTAAAATCTGTTGAGGGGAAGCTGGGGGGAAACGTGACCGTAGCATAATGTAGGAATAAAAAAAATAATAAAAAAAACTTCGAAATGCAAATAAAATTATATCAATTATTAGGTTGGTGCAAAAACAATATTGTTTTTGCACATATATTACTTTTATATATTACTAGTGGAGGTACCTGGCATTGTCCGAGTGTGGAGAGGTGGTGTAGCAAGGAGTCAATACAACCAGAAAAAAAAAAAAGACACACAGCCTAAGGAGGGAGGTGTGAAAAAAAAAAAAAAAAATAGAAGAGTTTAAGTAAAATAATTCAGTTTTTGTTTTCAAAGGAAAAAAGTTCCATTATGCGAGAGGATTGCACAGCGTGATTTTTACAAAAGTCAATCAAAATAAATCTAGAGACGACGTCCCTTCGCAAATCGTAGATATTATAATCTAGGGAGTATATAAAAAGTTCTAAAACATAGTAAACCCACCCCCCCAAGAACCCCCGCGAAAAAGCCTTCGCTGACAAAAACACGTGCATCTCTTTTGCCTTTTATATATATATAGATGTTGCACACCCACACACTCATTTGCACAATATAGACGCCTTTGCTGACACAGACACACAATAACACTCATAGTATAGATAGAAATATGCAACAAATGTTTGCAGCGACTTTGTCTTGTTGCTGGAAGACATTGATGTGGCTTTGGATCAGATTTTGGATCGGTACCCAAAAATTTGTAGGGAATGAAAAACAATCTCATTTTCCATAGCTTTTGTTAGGTTTCCAAACCTTTGCAAGACGACATAGTTTGAATCTGAACAAATTATTTTTTTTTTAAACCATGAAATCAGAAAAGAGCGGGAGGCAACATACCAGCCTGAAATTGTTCCAAAACGATTTGAAGGTTCGTTAGCGACGTGGCATATTGTTTGCATTGTTCTTGTAATGCGGCAAGCTGAAGGTAAGCGTTGTCCCTTTGGGAAGCGATCATGTGTAATTGGTGACTCATATTTTCGACCTGGTAATTCGTTTCCTGGCTAGAAATAAAAAAAAAAAAACAACAAAAACTATTGAAATCAAATGCTACAAAGAAATCCGGCGCTAACGGAGTTCAAGACGATTATATAAGGGTTGGTTGGTTGGTTGGTTGTTTTTGTTTTACGGCATATCAACCCTTTTCAGGTTATTTAATGCTGAATCCAGTTATTTTGAAGAAAAATTTTTAATAGAATATTTTTTTTTTTCAAGTCGATTTCTATTTAACCCATAGTTGGGACCCTAACAGGTACTACTACTCTGGGTCAGAGTGGACCTGGGAGCAATGGCAATTAAAGGGTGGCTCTACACTCCCCAAAGCCCGCAAGCTGAGGCCTCACCACTGGATATAGTTTAAGGTCATATCCAGGACCATTTTATAAGGGAGATAACTAGTATAAACTAAGCAAAACTAAGCATATTTTTCAAGAGATAATTTGAGACGCTAAAATAATCAATCGAACAATGAAACAATTGCAAGTAATAATAAAAATAAACAATTCTTTTTTTTAATTTTTTGTAAACTGTTTCGGCAATTCTTTTTCTTCTTCTTCCTTTTATTATTAAGCAGTTTATGAAAAAAATAAAATTTTGTGGGGCGGGTCTACTTGTTTAATAATAATAATTACCGAAGCAGTTTACGATTTATTAGTATTATTAAATCGACTAATAATTGTGAAATAAAATATGAATGTATTGATATTGCGAAAAAAAAAACTTTGAATAAAATAAAATATGCAACAAGTGTGCTTGAAAGCCAAATTACAATGCAATATTATAAAAATAAACAGATGTTTTACTTGTTTGAAATTTATAATTTAAATATATTTCGGAGTCAAACTCCATCCTCAGTATTTTTTTTTTTTTTTGTTCTTCTTTCTTGCCATGTTGTAAAGTTGGAGAAAGAAAGTCAGTTAGTAAAGATCTGCACACTGTCTCTCAGCGGTTGGATTTTTTAAATGCCTGTGTTGGCTACGCAAGATTAACATCAGGGATGTGAGTTCCATTATAGAAGCGTTGATTTAATTTGGATAAAATAAAATATGGATCAGGTGCGTTGGAAAGCCAAATCACAAACTCCATCCTCAGTATTTTGTACATCTCCGGGGCCCAGGCGACAAGATCAAAGTGTAGTATCTGTTCCAACAGATACTGCAAGCAAGGACCAGATGTGGGGGCAACCCTACATATCAGACCTTGGTCAATGTAGGGGCAACCCTTCATACCAACAATTACTATCCAGCTCCCATTTCCCACCTCTCGGGAGCTGGTCCCCCCTTTCCCTCCCCCCTACCTCTCTCTCCACATTAAAAAACGGCCTTGTGCCTAATTTGCTCAGTGGGGAAGCAAATAAATCCACATATACCTGACCTTTAACCAGCTCCCATTTCCCACCTCTCGGGAGCTGGTCCCCTTTTTCCCTTCCCCCTCCCTTCACTCCTTACATTAAAAATTGGCCTTGTGCCTAATTTGCTCGGTGGGGGAGCAAATAAATTTTTTTTCTTTTTCTTTGTACATCTTTTTTTTTTCTTTCCTTTTTTTCTTCTTCTTTCTTGCTATGTTGTCAAGTTGGAGTAAGAAAAGTCAGTAAAGATATTCTTTCTCCAACTTAAATAGATATTTAAATATATTTACATTATAAATTATTTCAAGCAAGAAAAATATTTGTTTATTTTCATAATATAATGTTATGATTTGGCTTTCAAGCACACTTGATCCATATTTTATTTTATTCGGTATTTGTACAGTTTAGTCAAGACATTAAAAAATGAAAATATCAAAAGAAGTTTAAATTGTATGTATCCGTTATAGAAGGAAGTTCTCCAAAAAAAAATTTCACTTAATTTCATCAAGTAATTTTTTTTTTTACAGCGGAAAAACACGTTTTTATGAGAGCGTGTTGAAGGCGGCCATCTTGGATTTAAAAAAAATTTTGTTTGAATTTTAGAAATGCCAAAGGGAGATAACTCCAGTTAAAGCGCTGACACCCCTTCCCATCTTTAATACTAGCTTTTCTTCCTAAAAATCGAACATTTTGCTTGGTATCATAACAAATTGTTTTTTCGCTGTAAAAAAAAAAAAAAAAAAAAAAAAAATACTTGATAAAATTAAGTGAAATTTTTTTTCGGAGAACTTCGTTCCATAACGGATACATACAATTTAAACTTTTTTCGATATTTTCATTTTTTAATGTCTTGACTAAACTGCACAAGTACTTTTTATTCAAATTAAATCAACGCTTCTATAACAAAACTAACATTCCTGATGAAAACCTATTATTTTATTACAAGTTATATACATTCAGAAAAAAAAATTAAAATTGTATTAAAAAAAGGTTTATTTTCACATAGGTAAACATTTATCATTGACTAGACTACCCGTGACCCGTTGGGTCAGTATGTCATATTAGCTATGAAATTAATGTATGAGCGTGACACTTGTGATGTAAAGAAAATAGTTTTTGTGACAGAACAGAAACATTTCTATAAAAGTATATTAAAATGAAAAAGGATATAGATAGATTTCTATGAGCCGTTCTGTCTATAATTGTTTATTTTGGAAAAAAAAAAAACTTACAGCCATTGAATTATAAGTGGTTTGCCATACTTATAGGTACATTTACGTTGTTATAGGTTAATGTTTATGTACGCATGCGCAACCGGAAGTTGTAAACTGGATGTTGGTTGTTTTTGTTTTACGGCATATCAACCTTTTTCAGGTTATTTAATGCTGAATCTAGTTATTTTGAGGAACGATTTTTAATGGAGTATATTTGTTTTTTAAGTCAGATTCTATTTAACCCATAGTTCGGACCCTAACAGGTACTACCAGTCCGGGTCAGAGTGGACCTGGGAGCAATGGCAATTAAAGGGTGGCTCCACACTCCCCAAGGCCCGCAAAGTGGGGTCTCACCATCGGATATAGTTTTAGGTCATATCCAGGACCACCGGATGTTGGGTTACAACACCCATTACAAGGTCATTTGAGTTTTATAATTATATAGATTAATAAGAAATTCTTAAGACTGAATAACATGTCAAATTTAGGACGTTTTCGTTTTAACAAAGAATAAATAGTGAACCATATATTCACGCCACTAGAAATTATAATAATAATATATTTATGATCACAGATTATTTTCCAGTTTTGAAAGAATACAATTCTTTTATTTAGTGTATGTCCTTTTAAAAAATTATCTCAGCAATTTCCAGGACTATCCTCTTATAAAGACGAGGTTTTTTTGTTTTTTTTTACTTGAAATTGTTTCATTATTTGGATGATTATTTTAGCGTCTTAAATCATCTCTTTCAAAACATACTTATTTTTGCTTAGGTGATACTAGTTATCTCCCTTACATAATTGTCTCAAACTCCGTTAGCGCCAGAAAACCTCTCCAAAACACAAAAAATATGAAGAAATAAAGATAGCCAATTCGTAATCAGTCTTCTTACCTGGCAGATTCTATGGCCGCCGTTGCCGTAAAAGCTTTTTCTTCGGCTGCTGCCAATTTATTACGCAAATCTTTTTCACGTTCTTCAGATTCTAAGGCTTCTTTGGTGTATCCTTCTTCAATCTAAGAAAAGACAAGCTTAGCATTAATTTGTTTATTGCACTGACCATAAGATTAAAACTCTCCTTTCATATACAAAATAGATTTTCACTCTTCAAATGTAATTAGAATGTTCATGCAATTGACATAATTGGCCTAATTTGCATATTCATTTTAAAATTGATATCTCATTACTTCACTATTCAATGTTTTGTTTTTTCTAATCAGATGACTGTTTTCAGTTTATTATTCGGCAGCTTTTTATTTACATATTTATTTTACACTATGGCCGTCAATTTGGATGAAAATAATTTTTCCAGCTCTTTTCAAATCGATTTACTTGGGAATATTGCAATCCAACTTTAGATTGTAATTTATAAACGAAGCCACGACCCAATGTGTGTGTATATAAAAGATTTGTTGTTGGTGATGTTTTAGCAATCTTAACAACGCTGAAACACTGTTATTTTTTTTTTTTTCCACTACCTCAGCGTTTTTTTTAAAGAGCTATAAGCTCTATTAGTTATTCATTAGTCCTTGCGCGAAAGCACAGAACACAAAATGTTTTAAATAATAATAATAGAATAACAATAACAAAGACTTTCGCTAGCGAGGACTACTATTGACCGTAACCAGTTATACACTCCTTTTGAAATTTTCATCTCTATTTTTCTCGTTATCTACTGAATATTTTTAATGAAACCTATATGAAATATGTTCCTTATTAAATTTTAAAGATTTTCTATTCTGAAAGAAGTTCAAAAAAATTTAATCTAAAAAAGTTATTTTAAAGTTTTTGTTAAAAAAATTCAGATTTTCTCATTATTCAGACATGTATGACAAAGAGGGAGTTGCAAAAAAGAGTTGTGGTGTGAGGAGAATTACGAACTGAAACAGAGAGAATATTCAGACCTGTAATAATACAAAGAGGGGGTTGCAAAAATGAGTTGTGGTGTGAGGAGAAATACAATCTGAAATAGAGAGGCGGAGAGTTTTTATAAATACATACAAAAGCATATTCATCTTTTTTTTAAATCTAAATTAATAAATTAAATAAAATATAATCTTAAAAAGATACGATACAAGTTAGAAAAGCATTTCATCCAAGGCATGAAAATTGTTAAACAATTGTTTTTTACTATAGGCTTTAAAAATAAAGGTACAAGATTCAATTTGAAATTTATTTATCTTCAAAGTGCACTTTTATACATTTTACAAAGTAAGGTATAAAAACTTAATACCTTACTTTGTAAAATGTATAAAAGTGCACTTTGAAGATAAATAAATTTCAAATTGAATCTTGTACCTTTATTTTTAAAGCCTATAGTAAAAACATTTTGTTTAACAATTTTCATGCCTTGGATGAAATGCTTTTCTAACTTGTATATATATTTTTTATGGAACTTATTTATTTATGTGCATAACACTTGTCCATAGTTATACTTTTATGCACATAAATAAATATAATTTTACTTTAAAAAAGAAAACATCTCTCTATGGATATTTTCTTGGGATATTATACGACCAAAAAATGAGGCAGAATAAATTTATAATTCTCTATTCCCAAAAGATCATTACCAAAAAGAATTGGAATTTACTTTCAATGTAGATTTCTTCAACCGATTTGGAATCTAATATCATCATCCGATTCCATACAAAGATTATTACTCCATTTGGACACCAAAATCTCATATCCCTTTTTTTGTTTCAACCCTTATTTTCTTCTTAGATTTAATCTTTAAAATATTTTTTTATATGTGTTGAATAGCAAAATTATATCAAACCAGATTTAATATTTTGCTAATGACTTTTCTTCTGAGGAGACGAGCCTACATCGAAAATATATGGATTAAGGAAATTACTTTGAATTTTATTCTTTGTTCAAATAATAAATTTTTGTTTTGAAAAATTATATTATTTTGAATGAAATATAAATATAAAAAACTATAAATTTATATATATATATATATATATATATATATATATGACTACTTCATTTAATCACATAAATTGATATACGAAAGTATAAATTTATGCGTGAATTTTAAGTATTTTTTTTTTTTTTACATGGGGCTCACCACTTATCAAGGCCCGAAGGCCACTCAGGGATAAGGGTTATTGTGTGTACAGTAATCAATGAGATAGTAGTGTAGTAATCATTAGTATTGGGGGTTCTGATAGAGTGTCTTACTTAAGGGGGCGGTTTGTCAGGAGTTTGTTTATGGACTTGAAGACGTCCAAGTTGTAGTCAGGTGGGAAACAGGCAAGCGGCAGAGAGTTCCACTGGCGTGCAGTTCTAAGAACGAAGCATTGCTCATGGAATCTACGTTTGGATTTAGGCACAGATAAAGAGTGGGGAAAATTTTTGACAGTAGTTTCAGCTAGACGGGTGTTTCTGGTGAAAGATTGGCAAGGGGAGACGAGGGATTGGAGCTCAGACGAGCACCTGCCATGGAAATAACTATAAAACAAAGACAGGCTCGCAAAGTCTCTTCTGTGGGAGAGAGGTTGCAGGAAAGAGAAAAGGGCATCCCCCACTAAGCCACAAAGTCTATTTTGTACTCTGTCAAGGCAGGATATGCTGTTTTTAGCAGCTCTTGCCCAGATGTGGCAGCAGTACTTCATCCTTGGATGTACTTGGCTTTTATAAACTTAGAGAATTGCATTAGTAGTGAGATATCTTCTGGAGCGGTAGAAGGATCCAACCATTTTCCCAGTGTCTCTGGCAACAGATTTGATGTACGTGTTCCATTTTAGATCAGGAGTAAAGGTCAAACCCAGAAGCTTGTCAAAACATGGAGCCTCTCCAAGACAAGAGCCATCCATTTCAATTGATGCCAGATGGGGATCAGAGTGTTGATGATGTAAAGATAGAAGCTTGGTTTTGGATGCATTAAAAGTGACCAGCCACCTCTTCCCCAATTATACCACATGCTCAAGATCAGAGGAGAGAGAATTAGAGAGAACTTTGTCATTTACGGCCTTTGATGTGTTGCCATAGATGGTCGTGTCATCAGCATAGATGTCAACAAATGATTTAAGTATGTGTTTTCGGAGATCATTGATGTACATCAGGAAGAGAGTTGGACGCAGGATTGACCCCCGAGGGACTCCAGCATTAATACTGTGGGCCTCTGATTTCTGCCCATCAACCATTACGCTTATGAACCTATCGAAGAACAGTGTTCAATACGTAGGTAGAGCTAGGGAGTAATTTATAATATATATTTTATAACTTATTACTATATATATATATATATATATATATATATATATAGTAATAAGTAGCGATATATATAACTGTAATCTTTGAACGTATATATCATGCACTGGATAAGACAGTAGCACTAAATATATCTAAGGCCTTTGACTCAGTATAGCACAATGGTTTTCTCATAAAAATCAGATCCTATGATATTACTGAACTAATACTTAACATAATTAAATCCTTCTTAAATAAAAGAATCCAGGTAGTCCTCAAAGGTCGTACATCAAAACAATATGATATAAATGCGGATGTATCTCAGGGGTTGATACTTGGACCTTTATTACCACTATCAGCTAGGCTTCAATCTCTATCCCATCGACAAAATGTTGCATCCCTCTGCCTGCTTTACAAGTATTTTAATGGTAGATGCTCCAACGAACTACAAGCCCTTGTACCCCCTCGGTAAACAGACCCATGAAGCAGCAAAATCCCACCCCTACCCAGTAGAGATCCCCAGATGCCAGAAAGCCTTCTACTCTAATAGTTTCTTCCTTAGTACTGCTCAACTTTGGAATTCTCTTCCTGCTTCCTCAATTGTACTGACATTTACTAAATAAATAATAAAATTTAATAAACAATGCAAAATGCAACTTCTTTTGAAAAAAAAATATATATATATATTCAGTAAATGGTTTTTGTTAATTTTTTATTGTTTTTTTTTATTTATTGTATTTTTCTTTTGTTAATTTTTTATTTATTGTTTTTTTTTTATTTATTGTATTTTTCTTTTGTTAATTTTTTATTTATTTCTTTTTTTTCCAGTTTGTTTATTCATCTGCGTCTATTACTTCGCTCGGCTTAATTCTGTATCTGCTGGTTGAGCTCGAGCCATGATTGACTTGAAATCTTGAGGATCCAAGTCAAATTCTGCAAAAGTACCGAACTGTCCACAAAAACCTTATGGCATAGTAGATAAACTAATTTGTAAAATTCAGTTGTAAGTTACACTCTTCTGAACCCGTGGCGCTCCAAGTATATGTGATAAAGGAAACCCTAAATGTTGTCTGTCGAGGCATCTTTTGCTAATCAGTTCATCACATTTGCTAAAAAACTCTTCCTGAACTTGACTCCCACTTCCAAGTTGTCAACCGTCATCAACTGTCCCAAACTGAAAACTGTCCATAAACTTATTCTGACTCTTAATTTTATCGACTCAAAATCAGAAATCCTACATCCACTCTTTTGTCTTAGTCACCCTCATACTTGAATACTTTTGGGATTACCCTATTAATCACTTGCTACAGAGCTGCTAATGCTGGTAGCAGCGGCAGCCACATAACACATATGCAAATGACTGAGCCAGTGCGCAATGTGATGTCACAGCAGAGGAAGAGAAGAGAAAGAAAAGCAGAAAAAAATATGTACCACATGGTAAGGACCGGAGAAAATATTGTATGCTGTGGAAGATGAACGTTTGGCCCATGGTTATGAGAGACTTTTAACTACATGGCAGACAACATAAACTAAGAAACTTTTAAAACGAGAGGCAATGCGTTATTTTGGAAAGTACCATGAATAAATGCATTTCATTTCAACTAAAAAAGCCAAGCCGAATTTCTTTTCCTTTTTCATTGCAATTATCTTAGACACAATGTGTGGGCCCCAGTGTTAAAATCTAACAACATCGTCTAAGAAGAATAATACCTGCGTTACATACTCCTAGCTGACTATTTTGAAACCGACCTTGAGGTACCTTGGTGTCCCTCTCCTTTCGTATTTGTATTTATCTCACTTTTTTGTTGTTTTTATATATAAGAACATCAACACTTATCAAGACCCTAAGGCCACTTGAGGATAAGGGTTAATGAATGTAAGGTGGTAGTTTTATAATTGTTAATGGTGTAGACTGCGTAGAATTTGGATTATTAAAGGGAACGGCTCAACAAGAACTTCTTTACATTGAATTGTTGTATTCAAGTGGTAAGCAGTCCAACGGAACAGTGTTTCACATGCGGACAGTTCTAGGGAAGAAGCTTTGTTCAAGGAATCTGCGTCTAGATTTAGGCACAGATAGAAAGTGGGGAAACTTGTTGATAGTGGTTGTAGCTAATCGAGTGTTTTTGTGAAAATTTGGCAAGTGGGGGGGGGCATAGATTGGAAATGAGATGAGCACTTGCCATGAAAATCATGATAGAGCAGAGAAAGGTTCACAACATCTCTTTTGTGAGAAAGAGGTTGCAGGGAAGAGCAAAGTGAATCGCCTACAAGGTTTTAAACTCTATCAAGGCAAGACATGGCGTGCCAAGCTGGTCCTGCCCAAATGTGGCAATAGTATTCCATTTTAAGACATACTTGGCTCTTATACAGATAGAGGATTGCATCAGCAGTGCAATAGCTACTGGAGCGATAGAATGATCCAACTTTTTACTTTGCTAATGAATCTTTTACTTTCATTGTCGGGGATCTTGGCTCTTGGTAAAGGAACATCCATAATATCACACCAGAGACACAGATTTCAGAATTTGACAAAGATTTTAGAAAGTTGCACCTAAAGAAGGTCGAAGGTCACATTGACCGAAATGTTGTGAAAAGAACACACAAGATGAGAACAACAGTCCAGATAATCCAAATAATATGAACTCTTTATCTGTGCCTAAACCTAAACGTAGATTCCATGAACAAAGCTTCTTTCTAAGAACTACACACCAATGGAACTCTCTTCTGTTTGTCAGCTTTCCAGCTGACTACAATATGGCCGTATTCAAGTCCAATGTAAACAAGTTCTTGAGTCGTTCCCTTTAATTAATCCAATTTACCAAATTTACACTTCTAACGATTACTATGACCACTGTACACTCTTTAACCCTTATTCTCGAGTGGCCTCTGGACCTTGATAAGTGGTGATTCCTTTGTAAAAAAAAAAAACCTCAATAGGCTCATCATACAACTTTCCACATTTGAGTTTTCATCCATCTCTTTCTTACACGAACTGGTTATCTTAAGTGTTTTAATCCATCTCACTTGCACGGTTTAACCAAGTAAATACATACAATTAAAAAAAAATATCCCATTAAAAAAAAACTCTCTTTTTTTTTAACTTTGAAAATGTGAAAATTGTAAAAGATTTGTTTACCTGCAAAAGATGCATCCGTAATCGTTCGAGCTCTCTTGTTTGTTTCACATCTTTTTCTCGCAATTTGTGCAACTGGAAAGAGAAAAATTTATCAGCTACTATTTTAAATCGAAAGCGATAAATCTATATATCTATAAAAGTGAACGTGTCTGTGTGTGTGTCTGTGTACATTTTCCTACACAATAACTGTCAATTTTCAGTCTATAGACTCGAAATTTGATATACAGGGTACTGAGATTTGGGAAAATCTTTGTGATCGGTTTTAGGCCAGAAATTTAGCTGTTAAGGGGTCAAAGTTCAACGATTTGACCTTTGAGAACTCTACCAAACTCCTCTAACAATTTTGGGTCTAAACACTTGAAATTTTAGATATAGGTTCCTTGGACATGGATCAAACTTAATAACTTGATTTGAGCTAAAAACAATAAATGGTAAGGGGTCATAATAGGGGTCAAAGTTAAAAAAATTGACCACTTTTTTTTTTTTGCTCAACATACACCTCCAAACACCCGGGCAACGCCAGGCTGAAATGCTAGCAAAAACTAAAAACATGAATAATAATAATGTTCGTACACACATTATCTCTTAACATCTATTTAAAAAATGAGATCGTCTGATCCAAAAAAAGATGGTGATTAGTGATTAATCTGGTGGTGTTATGGTCAAATAATTGGATTCTATACATTTGAAAATTAATTGTTCCAAAATCAAATTATTCAAAATCAAAACATTTAAAAAAAGTGTACAATTTCTATTATTATTATATAAAAGGAATTTTGTGTTTGCGCGTGTGTGAGTCAGTTCGTTTCCTAAAGACTCGAAAACTGCTAAGCCGATTTTTATAAAATTTCACACAAAGATACTTTATGTGCCTGCCAGTGTTCTTAGATAGGTTTCGTATCAGAATGTCTTCGATAAGTATCAATAATCAAAATAATCTGATTAAAGAAGGAACAGGCAATGTTGACCAAAGTTAACACCTTACACAGCCTAACATCACAAGTGCATTTAAGAAGTTTGATTACTACACAAGCCAAAAGACCCGACATATAAAATCAACAGTAGGTTCTTTGATATGACAGGGGCGCGTTTGGAATGAATGTTTCTGTTTAAAGCACTATTGCACCATGATAGTTGATTTATTCACTTTAAATTTAAATTCAAGCGATTATCACCACACAAGTAGTAAGGGCAGGCATATAAAATTAACAGTAGGTTCTTTGATATGACAGGGGCGCATTTGAAATGAATGTTTCTGTTTAGAGCACAGATGAATCATGATACTTGACTTTTGCATTTTAAACTTTAATTCAAGTCGTTATGTACAAAAAATACTTTTATAAACTCAACAGTAGGCTACAATGTATTGTAGACTAAGTCGCTGCGGGAAGACATGTGAAGCTTCCTCCCGATGCACCATGATGGGTCCCCAACTAGAGCAGGTAATCAATTGATTTGATTGAAAAATGCGCAATTTCACTGATGTCGATGCCAATAAAAATATCGGAGTGTGAAACATTCGTTGATCATCATTCAACGTTGGGTCACCTTGCTATCTTTAAATAAAATACATTTTCAAAAAGTGACATTTGTTTTATTGACTTATTTAGCTGAAAATTCAGTTGTAGCCCTTTTGTTAAATCTGTAAAAGTATTTATCCAAGTAATCTTGTTAATGTAGTGTACAAATAGATCTGGTTACTACAGTTTATCTCCAATATGCTTAGAGGAATCTGTGAGATATTTTCATTGTGTGGACGCCTGGCGCGAACAGAAACTCCGACAGTGTCATTATACCATCTATAGACATAACAGATACTACCCTTGGATCCTAGCCAGAAGATCAAGAAGGTATATTTTAGTTCCGCATCCGGCCCAAGAGACACATCACGTTTTTTTTTAATTTAAAATCTTTTTTTTTACATTGCGTCTTCAGTGATCAGGAGATCCTATTTATTAAAAAAGAGGATAGAAGATGATAACCAGGGCTATGACAACAGCATATTCTTTTCATTGTTTTGACTCTCGAGTATATATCCGACACAGACACAGTTAATCAACCAAGAACCACATCAGTCTATATAAAAGCATATAAGATATCAACGGATACACACTCGAGAGTCAAAACAATGAAAAGAATATGCTGTTGTCATAGCCCTAGTGATGTGACACAATAGCGTAGCCTCTTTTCAGAGAGCTGGGGGCTTCTACATTAATAAACCTTGTGCCTAACTTGGCTTGCACTTATGTGGAGGCAAACACACACACCCACATTTCAGTGCGGACACATTTTTTTAAAGGTTAAAACTATCGGCACACGAAGATTGGCAGGTGCTTATGATTCCAATGCACAATAAAAGTTAAACTATGTTGACATTATAATTTGAAAAACAAAACATTGCGTGAAATGCATATTTCTCTCTCTTGTTCTCTCTTTCTCTTTCTTTCTCTCTCTTTCAATGAAAAAAGAGAGAATTGAAATACGATTGCATTGTAATAGCAGTTAAAGCTTGCACCCCATACGCATGGATATAGTAGTTTGGTGTGCACGCAATGGGTCGACTAAATATGCTTCCTACTTGTTAACTGTTAAATAAATTATATATTTTTTATAAACATGCATTTGTTCGCTATTTTTGTACAAGTGTTCGATTTCAGCCCGCAGTTCCTCCCATTAATGCGACGACGGAAAGCTGCCTGTAATGACGCAATGAACACATAAGAAGCGACCCATGCCAGACAGTTATAGCCGACGACATATCAACCCATTTTTGTTGATGTCTCCAACATGTGTCTATCGTTAGATACCGTTGGGGAGCTGGTTGCATTCCCAAGACGTTCCCCAACCAAGTAACCCTCCAGGAAAGCGATAGTACCATAGTGATAACATACTACGAACATTAAATTAGCGTATCTATACACTAATTTTATGGTCGCAGTATATTATCACTTTCTATCCTCCTTTTTAATAAATAGGATCTCCCGATCAAATAATTAATAATCTGGAAACCGTGACACACGTATGTACATTAAAGGTACTACAGTATTAATATATGGATAATGAGAAATGAGACTCCAGGGAACACCACTGGTTATTATTAGTGAGTAATCTCTGATGATGGCCTATGTGAAAACTCCTAATGAGTATAAATAATCTATATATCTATAAAGGTGAGAATGTATGTGTGAAAACACTTCTCAACCTATATACTCAACAAATTTTTGATCTACAGACTTGAAATTTGGTATATAGGGTATTCAGACATGTGGAAAACGTTTTAATCCATTTTTATCCAGAAAAAAAGGTCTGCTAAGGGGTCAAAATTGAAAAATTGGTACGTGAGGGTGATTGGATTTTTATCTGTTTGTCAATTTTTTCTTGAATGCACAGCTTCTTTATGTTAAGAATAAGTAGGTTTGAAAACACTTTTTAAAGAACGTGTCAAGCTGGTCTAATGGTTATCGTACTTGACTCACTGTCTTTAGGTTTTGGTTTCGATCTAGGCTCGAATATCTTCTTTTTTTTTTTACTTACAAGAAGTGAATTGTTTTGAAAAGACATAATGCTCGCATGCACGTGTTTTAATTTCTTTCCGTTTTTTTAAGGAATTTGATGTCACATTTAATACCGGCCAACATCAGTAGATCTGCTAGTATATCCATAAAAGTGAGAATGTGTGTGTGTGTGTGTGCACGAGGACAATTCTTAACCTGCATACTCCATGACTTTTTGATCTTCATGTTTGAAATTTGGTATATAGAGTATTCAGATATGTGGAAAACTTTTTAATCAGTTTTTATCCAGAAAAAAGAGCTGCTAAGGGGTAAACATTCAAAAATTGGTACGTGGGCATCATCAGATTTTTATCTGTTTTCCAACTGTTTCATGACTGTGCATGCACAAATCATTCACATGATAGCTTCCTTATGTTAATAATGAATAGGTTTGAAAACTTTAAAGATCGTATCAAGCTGGCCTAATGGTTATCACACTTGACTTACTGTTTTTAGGTTTTAGTTTCGATCTCATCTCGAGTACATTTGTTTTTTTTTTACTTACAAGAAGTGAACTGTTTAGAAAAAATATAATACTCACATACACGTCTTGATATTTTATTTCATTTTTTTTAAAGGAATTTAACGTTACATTTAATACCAGGCAAAGCTGGGTACATCTGCTAGTATTAATAATAAAAGCCAAATAAACTGACCTCTTTCATCATTTCTCCCTTTTCGGCTTGCACCTGTTTAAGCGATAGGATTATTTGGTCCCTTTCTTGTTGAAACTGTAATGTGTGTTGACGAAGAACTTCTGATTCTTTAATCAACACGTCGATCTGGCTTTCGTTGCCCTGCTGCTTCTGAAGTAACGCCGTCATCGTGTTCGCCTTCTCCGTCATGTTCCGCAACTCAAATTCCTTCTGCTGTATAGTCAGGCTGAGCTTGTTGTTGATTTCCGTAAGCTTTGAATTCTCCACGTTCTGCTCGGAACTTTGCTGTTTCGATGATGCCATTTCTGTTTGAAAGTCGTTCAATTTCGAGTTTGATTCGCTCAGCTGGAACTGGAGACTGTCGACGTGCTTTTTGGCATTGTTCTTCTCCATTTCCATCTGTCGGAAGCTGTTCTCGAGTTCGCCGTTCTTCTGCACAAGATTCTGATGCTTCTGCTCGAGTTCTGCTATGTGTGTCTGCAGCTTTGACAGTCGCTCGCTTAGCGTATTTGACTCTTCGACTTTGCTATTGTACGATATCACATCAACAACTTCACTGGCATTGCTTTTTTGAAATAACTCTTCGTATTTTAATTCCATTTCGCTATGTTTCTGTTTATAGTTTACGAGTTCATTTTGCGTTTTTACTAAAAGCTGATTCTTGTCTTCGAATAACAGCATCAGCTGATCGTGTTCTTGTTTTAGTTGGTCAAATTTCTCAGACTCGTTTTTTATGTAGGCATTCAACCGTTGAATTTCGCTGTGATAAGCGACGCTCTCTTGATGCTTCTGGTTTAAGTAGCTTCCGATTTGGTCTCGTTCACCCTGAAGAAGCGCTAATTCTTTTTTGAAATTTTCCTTCTCCTGTATGAGGGAGTTAATCTGAGGGCCGTTCTGGGAACTGTCCTGGAATATCGCAAGGAGCGTTTCATTTTTCTGCTTCAGTGCGTCAATCTCGACGTCCTTGTCGCGAATGATGTTAGAGAGTCTTTGTAAGGCTTCCTTTTGCATGCTGCCGGCGTCATCCTGATCTTCCGAGACAGAAACACTACGGCTTTTCGACTGGGAGAGTTGTTGGTTTTGCATCTGTAGTCGATCAATGGCGTTCCTCTCCTCCGAGATGATGGTCATCAGTCGATGAACCTCCGCCTTTAACTGACTACATTCCCGCATCTTCTCTTCCATAACGGAAATCATTTGTTCCTTTTCAAGTTTTAGATTCTTTACATCATTCGACAACTGGTGCAACTCTAAAAGACTTTTGTCTCCGTAAACGGAAATCGATTTATTTTCAATCATATTCAACAACATAGAATTATTAGTCTGTAATTCTTGGATAACTTTATCTTTCTCAAGAACAGTCTGCTGTAATTGGTCAAGGTCGTCAGAATGTCCGTTTTTATATTCATCAGCTACAAAATCTTTCTGCCCACATTCGTTAACCCCTTCTTGGCACTGGGCGACAGACGGAAGGATTTTATCGTCATTGTAACCTTTGGAAGACTCTGGATCCCGGATATTATCATCATTCTTTTCTTCATCAACATCCACATCATTCTCTGCCATATCCAAAACAAAGTCGTTGTTAAACCGTTCCTCTCGCAAATTAGTTAAATAAGTCGCCACCCGACTATCTAAATTCTTCATCTTTGAACTCTCAAAAACGCGAGCAATTTCTTGAAGCATGTTTTTAAAATACAAAATACTTTCTTCGGAACGGGAAACTTCAGCTTCCAACAAATGAATACGATTGTTTTGCTCACGTGAAATCGTATCGTCAGTATCATCAAAAGGTGCTAGTATACTTTCGTTCTGAGTTAACTGCGACGTTTCTTGCAATCGATAAACGGTTTCTTGCAAAGATTCGATTTTATCATGGGCCAACGCAAGTTCTGATTCCAAATCTGTGATTAATCCTAAAGTCTGCGATTGCGAACTCGCGCTTTCCTTACAATCTGTATCCGTTTGGAATGACACCAAAACTTCCATTTCCTTCCGGAGTTCTGCATTTGTTTGTTTTAAAGAGCTTAACTCCGCCTCAAGCTCTTCAATCCGATTTAAGTTAACGGCATATTGTTCGGACTCTTCCGCATCCTCGCTCTTTTCTTTTTGGGTGAGAAAAGGGATCTCAGACTTTAAATCAGAAACTTCTTTCTCTTTTTCATGCAGCGAATTTATCAACTCCGAAACGCCATCAAATTTACAACTTTCTCCGCTGACATCAAGTTTCCGTTTTAAACTGTTCACGCACGTTTCAAAGTCAAAAATCCGACTCCGTACTTCCGGATGTTCTGACATTTTGCTACCACTGATGTAGTCCATAAAAACTCTCTCTACTTCGGTAATGTATTCAAGTAACGCGTTTTTATCCGACAACAGGTTTTCTATTTTAGACCGCAACTCATCGCCTTTGGCTCCATCTGTGGACGTACTCGTATGCTCTGTGTCAGGATCCTTTTCACAAGCTTCGTATGTTTCATTAAGCATAGAATATTTGTCATTCAATAAATAATTTTCTTTCTTCAATAATTCAAGTTCCTCTTGTAATTGCAAACATCTATTCCGATAGTCAGATATCTCTTTATCATCTTTCTCTTTTGTTTCGATTTGCCTATTTAAATGATCCGTTAATTCATTGATCTTTTCAGACAAGCCTTTATTTTCGGTCCGCAGTTCTTCGGAATTGTTTGACTTCATTTCCTCCGTAAGTTCACGCAGCTCTTCTTTCAGCAGCCCATTCTGTTTGCTCAATTCTTCCGACCGGGATTTTAAGGCGGACATTTTCTCGGTCATTTCCGTCTTATCCATGTGCAGTTCGTTAACAACGTACGCACCTTTCTGCAACTTTTCTTTCAGATCTTCCACGATGGCATCCGCATCTTTCTTGGCCGACGAAAGACCTGTGATCTCTTTCATATACGCCTTTTCAGCCTCCTGCTTCTGCCTCGAGAAATCCTCCTTCGTCGTTTCCAAGGTCGTCTTCAATGACTCAACTTCTTTCGTCAAACGTTCAACTTCATCGGTTTTTTCTTTCACTTTCTTGTTAAGCTCGTTGCGAATTTCGATCAATTGAATATCGACTTCTTGGTGTTGGGCGTCCAATTCTTCAAGGCTGTTTTGGAGTTCCAATTTCTCAGCATTCAATCTTTCAATGTCTGCATCTTTCTCTCCAAGTAAAGATTCCTGTTTTTTTAATTTTTCTTTGAGAACTTCTGAAAAAGAAAACAGACAAAAAATTTTTAAAATTGTAAATTATTTAAAAATAACAAAAAACATTCACTAAAAATAAAAATAGAGAATTAATAAATTCAAAATTATTTATAAACTAGCGGGGGTACCCGGCGTTGCCCGAGTGTTTGTTTCCGAGACGGGGGGGGGGGAGTTTTAAAAAATGTTATGGTAGGTAAGTAGGAAGGATCAAACCCGGAGTAATGAGTAAAAGTAGGAAAATAAAGTGTAAAAAAAAAACAAAAAACATCTGCAACGTTAACAGTTCGGCCACCAAGAAAAGTCCATTCCAGTTGTTTAGGAAAAAAAAAAAAAAAAAACGACTACGGTAGGTCGGCGCGAACGTGAAAATATAATGTGAATTGTCCAGCACGCTAACCACTACGCCACAGAGCACTGCAGCTTAGTTTAGTGATTTTAAATAACTTCACATGAAAGAACTACGAAGCCAAACCGGTGTTCTCTTCTCAACTGTTCCTTGTGAACGATCCCCAAACGGTGTTAAGTGGTGGCAGGGGGAGGAGGAATTTATTAGAGAGAAAATATTTTACCACTTCCATTGATCTTAACCGATTTTGGCCGTGACTTCTCAGCAAAAAAAGTATAGAAATCTAAGATTATCGAGGAATTTGAGAAATAATAAGCCTATAACACACCTCAGATATTGTTCTGCCGTTTGTGCATATTATATTTGCATGAAATATCTTGATTTTTAATCCTATTACTGTCAAAATCAGACGGGAAAAAATGAGTTCATTTTATTTATATAGAGATAACAAAAAACATTCCCTAAAAATAAAAATAGAGAATTAATAAATTCCAAATGGACATTGTTTATAGAATCTGGATGTTTAGCCATAAAAATTCTATTTCAAACTATAGCATATCACACCAATAAAATTTCCGTTAAACTAAAGCCCTTACAAGATAATAATAAAGAAATGTCAGATACTCAAAGATAGATTGCATCTGCTTGTATTATTTATAATTAGACAAAATTTAGTCAGTCGCATTCTCGTCTTTAGGCCCATATAGCATTGTATCTGACAAATCGATAATTGATTCTGTTTAGCCATTTTCTTTTGTTGAACAGTGGTGCATGTTAATTAAAAATGATGAATTTTAATTTGATTTCCTTTGCTGGTACAATTTATTCTACTCAGAATGTTTTCCACAATGAAGCCATTCTTATTTTCAGCAGCAATTTTGTTAATTACAAATGCAAACCATTTTTCTAATCAGCAACAAATTTTTTTAATAGTAGTAAATAGTAATATTAATACAGATGAGAAAAATTGGAGGAGAATAAGAGAGAAAGAGAGCAAGGGAGAGGGGAAAATAGAGAGAAAGAGAGGGGATGAGAGAGCGAGAGAGAGAGGGGATGAGAGAGAAAGAGAGGGGATGAGAGAGCGAGAGAGAGAGGGGATGAGAGAGAGAGAGAGAGGGGACGAGAGAGCTAGAGAGAGAGGGGACGAGAGAGCTAGAGAGAGAGAGAGAGAGAAAGGGGATGAGAGAGAGAGAGGGGACGAGAGAGAGAGAGAGAGAGAGAGAGAGAGAGAGAGAGAGCGGGGACGAGAGAGAGAGAGAGAGAGAGAGCGGGGACGAGAGAGCGGACGAGAGAGAGAGAGAGAGAGAGTGGACGAGAGAGCGAGAGAGAGAGCAAGAGAGAGAGAGAGGGGACGAGAGAGCGAGAGAGAGAGAGGAGAGGGGACGGGAGAGAAAGGGAGAGGGGACGGGAGAGAAAGGGAGAGGGGACGGGAGAGAAAGGGAGAGGGGATGGGAGAGAAAGGGAGAGGGGACGGGAGAGAAAGGGGACAAGAGAGGGAACAAGAGAAAGGGAGAAGGAACAAGAGAGAGAGAGAAAAGGAGAGGGGATGAGAGTGAGGAAGGGAGAGGGAACATGAGATGGAGAAAGGGAGGAGACAAGAGAGAGAGGAAATAAGAGAGAGGGGTGGACAAGAGAGAGAGAGAGAAGGAGGGGGTAGAAGAGAATAAGAGTGAAAAGAGAGGCAGAGAAAGGAGATAATTGAAGAAGAAGAAGAAGAAGAAGAAGAAGAGAAGGGGTGAAGTATAGGGAAGAAGATATGATTGTGAAGATGAGAAGAGGAAAAAAGAGAAAGAAAGCAACAAGAAATGAAGATGGCACGAGAAGAGATAAAAGGGAAGAAAGAAGAAGAAAAAAAGAAAAAGAAACTTACTTTCATTTTTGTTTTTTTCAATATATTTCTCCTCCAATGTGGATAATCTCGCTTTAAAGTAACTAATCTCATCATTAGCAATGTGCTGAAATGAGGTGAAAAAAAGAAGGAAATCTTTTAAAAATTCTTGAAACAAAATTGTAAAAACATTAAAAATAAAATTTTAAAACAAAAAGAAAATCTTGAAAAGATTCTTGAAACAAAATTGTAAAAACATTAAAAATAAAATTTAAAAAAAAAAAAGAAAATCTTGAAAAAATTCTTGAAACAAAATTGTAAAAACATTAAAAATAAAATTAAAAAAAAAAGAAAATCTTGAAAAAATTCTTGAAACAAAATTGTAAAAACATTAAAAATAAAATTAAAAAAAAAAAAAGAAAATCTTGAAAAAATTCTTGAAACAAAATTGTAAAAACATTAAAAATAAAATTAAAAAAAAAAAAAGAAAATCTTGAAAAAATTCTTGAAACAAAATTGTAAAAACATTAAAAATAAAATTTAAAAAAAAAGGTAATCTTTAAAAGATTCTTGAAACAAAATTGTAAAAACATTAAAAATAAAATTTAAAAAAAAAAAGGAAATCTTGAAAAGATTCTTAAAACAAAATTGTAAAAACATTAAAAATAAAATTTTTAAAAAAAAAGAAAATCTTGAAAAAATTCTTGAAACAAAATTGTAAAAACATTAAAAATAAAATTAAAATAAAAAAAGAAAATCTTGAAAAAATTCTTGAAACAAAATTGTAAAAACATTAAAAATAAAATTTAAAAAAAAAAGGTAATCTTTAAAAGATTCTTGAAACAAAATTGTAAAAACATTAAAAAAAAAAGGAAATCTTTAAAAGATTCTTGAAACAAAATTGTAAAAACATTAAAAAAAAAAAAGGAAATCTTTAAAAGATTCTTGAAACAAAATTGCAAAAACTACTGTTCTATCTTTAGCATCATTTTCACAATGTTTCGACTAATGTAACCTCCAACCTTCTTCAGATGTATTTTGTCAAACTCAGGAATCTGAACAGAATTTCGAAGAGAACCCTTTATTTACTTCACAGAGTAAGCATACTTTCATTCCGTCAGCCATGACTGGATAGAGGTCCTAAGTAATTCACAATTTTATTTTTTGATCACCCATACTGAGAATTGAACCTTCAACCTTCAGA
Organism: Euprymna scolopes; assembly: GCF_053919585.1. NCBI lineage: Eukaryota > Metazoa > Mollusca > Cephalopoda > Sepiida > Sepiolidae > Euprymna > Euprymna scolopes. The sequence continues at coordinate 95,258,029 of NC_136517.1, read as the reverse complement.
ACACTTTTACAATTGATTTTTTTCAATTGTTTCAAAATTAGCATGTCATCAACAAGACTCAAAACAAAAAAAGTATTTTGGAGTCCTGATGATGAGATTTTAATGTTGAAACAGTCAATCCACGTGAACTCCATATAATGTTTATGTAAGTTTTTTATATATATATATACATATATTAAAAGATTTAAGAGATATATATGATGGACTCTCCTGTCGATTTCAACGTATGAGCTCGGCCATAAAACTAAGTTATTCGGAAATCCACACAGATGATTTGTTTATAATGGTGAAGACTTTGTGCAGAACCAAGCACTCTTTTTGGTACAACTGCTCAAAGATTTAAAAGATCTAATATATATATATCACGTCACGGGTCCTGAGTTCAACAGAAACATTCCCGAGTAAAATACACCTGGAAAAGGTTGGAGATTATATCAAACGAAACATTTGGAAAATAACACTCAAGATGAGAGCAGTAGTCCGAAGAATATCCAAATAATACAACTGACCAACAATCATCTCGAAAATTCAGAAATGTAATAAAAAATATTTGTAAATATAAAACACTGAATATTATTTACACAACTGTTTTCATTTTGTAGTCTCCAACCTTCAGGTGCATCGTGTTTAACTCCGGAATCTCGAAAGAAGTTTAAACAGAATCCTTATATATACAACAGGGCTCTATGGACAAATTTATCTTTAGTTGACCTTTGACAACTAAATATTTTCGTTTACTAGCCAAATAGAAAAGTTACTAGCCAAACCTTGATTTTTAGAATATGACATCTTCGTTCTATGACGATTATGTACATAATAAAGTTGGGGTTTTTCTTGTATTTTTTAATAAGTAATTCTAAATATACAACAAATTTTATGTTGATACTTGAAGGTATTCTAATAATGATTCTAATTTCTTCAGGTGTTTTTTTAACAGCCTTCGTTAAAAAAAAAAAAGAAAGAAAAAAGAGTATATTGTTTAATTAAACTTATTTTTTAAATAATTTTACTTTGTTCGTTTTATTAAAAAAAAAAAACAAAAAAAAAACAAAGTTGAAAAGATATTTTTCATTCAGTAGTAAGCTTTGGAAGATTGTCAGTGAAAGAAATACAATCGCCAAAAGATAAGCGTTTCATTATTTCTAGTCGCCACTTTAAAATTTCACTTGCAATGTAGAGCCTTGTACAAGGAGTATTCCAAAAGTAGTATCTTCTATTTTTTATTCCACCCAAATGGATCAGAGGGGATTACAAATTACATTGTTATGATGACTGAATTTATGCATTCATAACCTGAAAGTTTTATCTTTCTGGTGCAGATATTGATGATATGAGACCCTAAGAAAACAACCCCTGTCATGGACGTGTGTCAGAAGTAGAGATGCGTCATTGAATACCTGGCAAAAATGCATTGAGAATGGTGGTGAAAAATAATATCTGCAGCACAAAAAGTTGCTCGTTTTTATGGTGCCACTCCCGCCTTCACAGTTGGTCAAATGGTGGACATTATGGTCAGAAAAAGTCTTGAACGGTAGAAGACTGTTTGAAAATTGTGATGGCATCTCTTCCTCCGTTTTTAGCAATAGTTTTAATGTCTTAAAATGTTTTCTGATAATTTTCAATTTAAATAGAAATGACATTTTTTAAACGTTTTTGAAAATAAAAATATTAAAAATAGAAAACAATATACACAAAAAAAAACACAAACAATTTTACAATTTATAAGCCTTGCTAAAACAAAAACAAAAAAACAAATGAAGAAATTAATTTTTAAATTTTAGACAATTTAATATTGAAAATTTAGTAGACCGAAAAAATTATATAGGGAGAGGATTAATAATAAAAATTGTTGGGTTTTTTTTTTGGGGGGGGGGGGGGGTCTAAATAACATTTTTTTTTTAATTTGTTATTTTACATTATTACCAAAAGATTTTATCAAATTCAAAGAATTTGTTTATCTTTTGACAATCCTTTCTTATATTCTTTGACATTTATCTGATTACAGGTGTGAACATGTTGTCTTTTTATTAAAACCAAAAAGATGAGTAGACGATGGAAAAAAAATCCTGAAATTGAGACGAATTTGCAGAGTGGCGAGGGGAATAAGTAAGAAGGTAAGGTTTTAGTGATTTGAAATGAATCAGCTTCTTTTTTTTTTTTTTTTTTTTTTTTTTAACTCTTATTCACCTCAACCAAGGTATATTGCCACTTGGACATAAGGGGCTACTGTTTGGGACCATGTCTACAGGGGATTATGTAGGGAGTTGAGCAGCAAGATGACTGTTTGCATTACCTTCACATTTCTGAATAGAAATACAGTCAGGGAAGCAAAAATAAAAAATTTTAAAAAAGGAGTGAATTCCAAAGAGCCTGGCAGTCCGAGGGAAGAAACTATTAGAGTAGAAGGCTAGGGACCTCTACAATAAAGGGCTAGGATTTTGATGCTTGTTGAGTTAGTTGGTCAAATTTACATCAAGGGGACACAAATGCTACAATGCTCGTCAGAACACATTCTATTAAAATACTTGTAGAACAGGCACAGCAATGCAACATTGTGGAGATGGGACAGGGATTAGAACTTGGTTGATAGTGCGGGACATATTAGATTCAAGACTCTTTTTGGACCCTGTCTAAGAAGGAAAGATTAGTGGTAGACACATAAGCCCCAACGTGGCAACAATATTCCATGCATGGGCAAATTGTGGCATTGTAGCGATACAGGATACTATCAGATGAGAATAGTTTTCTAGCATAGAGATAATCCATCTTCATTGCAGCAGCCTTGGCAACATCTTTAACATAATTGGTCCTGTAAATGTTAAGCTAAGAAATTTGAACGATGGGTTCTCAGGTGGGGTGTTATTTGTCATGGCAATCTTTGGTTGAGAAGGTTTTTGTAGTTGTTAAAGGAAAGAAGCTTAATCTCAGTAGCATTAAACCCCATTCCACTATAGACTGAATGTCATTTTCTATGGTTTCAGCCATTGCTTTTGATATGCCTTGCTCCCATATTTCTGTTATAGAGCATAGTGTCATATACCCATCCCTAACACAATTTTATCAGGGAGGTCATTTTCGTATAAAACAAAAATATATTCGATCAAAGCTGAATAACCAGGGGTGGCTCTAGCAATTTTAAGTGGAAATCCACTTTTTCTGGATTAAAAAAGACAGAATTTCATGAAAAAGTGGAGAACTCACGTGTTTTGTAAAAATTATGAGACCACAAAATGCTATTTTCATGTTTTCATGCCATATGGATTTTATTTTCGCACTAATGTTTTAATAGAGACAAAAACGCAAGATCTCTCTGATTCTCTCTCCTCTGATCTTGAGCACATATTGCAATGAGGAAAAGGGTGGCTGGTTAATTTTAATGCATCTAAAACAAAGCTTCTATCTTTCAATCATCAACTCTCTGATCCCCGTCTGGTATCAATTGAAATGAATAGCTCTTGTTTTAGGGAGGCTCCATGTTTTCACAAGCTTCTAAGTCTGAACTTTACTCCTGATCTGAAATGGAACAGAAGAGACGTTGCGAGCATGTCTCTGCTCTATCATTATTTTCATGGCAAGTGCTTGTCTGAGCTCCAATCTATGGTCCCTCCCCCCTGCCAAACTTTCACGAAAAACACTCGTCTAGCTGAAACCACTATCCATAATTTCCCCCACTCACTATTTATCTATGCCTAAACCTAAACATGGGCTCCATTAACAAAAGCTTCTTTCTTAGAACTGCCTGCCTGTAGAACTCTGTTCCGTTTGCCTGTTTTCCAGCTGACTACAATATTATGGTTGTCTTCAAGTCCAATGTAAACAAGTTCTTGAATAGCTGTCCTCTTAAATAATCTAATTTACCAAATTTTCACTACTAACAATTACTATGATATTGTCCTATTGACTACCATATCCATGAGTGGCTTCCAGGCCTTGATAAGAGGTGACTTCTTTGTAAAAAAAAAAAAAAAAAGAAAAAAAAGTAATTGGATCATGTAATAACAAAAAACAAGTTTTTCATTAATTTTTTTTAAAAATATCACATTATTTTACATAATCACCAAAAAGCTGACATCAGCAAAACTTTTGTGAATATAATAGCAAAGATGAGAACAATAGTTCGAATGATTCAAATTATCGATCTTCATCTAAAAAAATCTACACTTATCCCCCCCCCCGAAAAAAATTAAATAAAAACCTCTAAACATGCAGTGAAGGTGTGTGTGTGGGGGGGGGGGCAACAACACCAACATGCACAAAATGGTAACCAAGACAACAACCGTTGAAGAAGAAGGAGAGTATGTAGTTCCTCTTGTACAGTATATGCTGGGCAGGACCTGCGCGTCGCACCGTTTCCTGCTTTGACAGAGTTCAAATCTGTCTTTGGAATCTAGTAAGCGATGCCCTTTTCTCCTCCTTGCAATGTTATCTTTCTCACAGAAGATACATTGTTAGTCAATCTCTTCTCTATCGTAATTTTCATAACAAGTGCTCGTCTGAGCTTCGATCTATGATCCCTTCTTCCCAAACTTTCACAAAAAGCACTCATCTATCCACAACCACTGTCAACAATTCCCCCACTCTCTATCTATTCTTAAATCTAAATGTAAATTCCACAAACAAGGCTTTATTCTTAGACCTGCCCACTTATGGAACTCTGTGCTGTAGTCCTGTTTTCCAGCTAACTACAACATGGTCATCTTCAACTCCAATGTAAACAAGTTCTTGTTGAGCCGTCGCCTTAAATAATCAAATTCTAGCCAATTTCCACCACTATCAATCACTACACTGTTGTCTCAGTGACTATTGTACACTTATAAGACCCTTATTGTTGAATGGCCTTCAGGCCTTGATTCTCTTATATAAAAATTCTCTTATAGAAAAGATACTGATTAATTGTAATGCAAAAAAACATTTGATACATCATGATGTATACAAATCGTCAAATCACAGAATATGCTAAATACATCAAACGTACAGTGTTGTATATTGAAGAGGACAGCTCCCGGTTTTTAGTTCGAAACAAACTAATTAGGATCTAATATTATTATTGAAAAGAATTTTGAAATTGAACGCAGTTATTAAAAGTTAAAATGAATACATTTTTTGTTAGTTAAGATACGATTCCAGGAATGCAGTGAATTATCCATTGTAGTGAGGCATGCAAATTAGAAATAAATTATAAAACAAAGAATGCGGTAAGCAGAAAGTTGTGTTGTGTTAATTTGGGTCAAAGCAGGAATAATGGAACAATGGAATTAAAAAATGTTCACAGAGAAAATCTGGGACTTTTGTTGCCAGGACACGTGTTGAAGCCATGTGCATTGTCCATGTGCTTGGGATGCACGTTTCGCCCGCGTGTTGACGTCACATAGAATTTATATATACAGTTAAGGAGTCCAAGTCAGTTCAGTTGGAGAGAGAGTTTAAGGCGAGTTGGAGAACAGTTCGAGTTAGTCTGGCAGAATGACTGAGTTGGCCTAGCTCCTTAGGAAGCGAAGGGGGAGACAAAAACGAGGCAATGTAGCAACTTAGGCAGGCATCAAATTCTTATTACCAGCTGGAAAAAATGTCTCCATTGGTCATTTCAACCAAGATAATGTGTTGTGTTCTGTTTGTTTATACCATCATGCTGTTCCATTGATTGTATAATGAATTTGTATGCAAACCCTTTCCAAAGGTTGACTGTGTCCCCCTCTTCAATAATGCATTCCCCTACCCTGTTTAAAGAACTGTTCATTAAAACCTTCTCCTTTCATATCTCTCAGCCTTCTACAATATAAATCTCACCTGTCTGTGTAAATGTATCTGTGTATGTATGCCTGAAACTTTCAACAGAGACGAAATACACGGTAACTATGCAGCAAAGTTTAAGTTTTTTGGGTTTTTTTACACAGTGATCACCACTTAACAAGGCCCGGAAGCCACTCAGGGATAAGGATTATTGCAAGTACATTACGTTAGTGTGGAGATTTGATGAAGTGTTTACTTAAGGGGGTGGTTCATTAGGAATTTGTTAACGTTGGACTTGAAGACATCCAAGTTGTAGTCAGGTGGGAAGCAGGCAGATGGAACAGAGTTCCACAGGCGTGCAGTTCTAAGAAAGAAGCTTTGTTCATGGAATCCGCGTTTTGATTTAGGCACAGATAAAGAGTGGGGGAACGTTTTGGACAGTGGATTCAGCTAGATAGGTGTTTTTCGTGAAAGATTGGCGAGGGGGGACCAGAGATTGGAGTTCAGACGAGCACCTGCCATGGAAATAACGATAAAACAAGGATAGGCTCGCAACGTCTCTTCCGTGGGAGAGAGGTTGCAGGGTAGAGAAAAGGGCATCTCCCACTAAGCCACGAAGTCTATTTTGTACTCTGTCAAGGCAGGATAGGCTGTTTTTAGCAGCTCCTGCAAGTCAGAGCAAGAATAATAGAACAATGAGTTAAAGAATCTCCACAGAGAAAATCTGGGACTTTTGTTGCCAGGCGACGTGTTCGAAGCCATGTGCATTGTCCATGTGTATGGGATGCACATGTTTCGCCCGCGTGTTGACGTCACAAAGAAGTATAGGATTAATATATACACTTAAGTTAGACTAGAAAAGAGACAGTCCAGGGCAGTCAGTTGGAGGAGAACAAGTGAGTCGGGAAGACTGACAGAAACTCCTTAGGAAGCGAAGAGGGTCAGTAAATGATGACAATATAGCAGGCATTGAATTCCCATCACCATCTGGATGAATAAACGTCTTGTATTTGTTACGTAAGCTTTTTGTCTTCGCTCGTCATTCAAAGGTAATGCGTTTTGTCTTCATCGTCTTATATAAAGAATTTTGCATGAAAGCCTCCTTCCAAAGGTTGACTGTATGTCCCTCTTCGATAATGCATATCCCTCCTGTTTAAAGAACTTTCATTAACACTTCTCTTTACATTTATCTCTTAATCCGTCATAAGAATTGCACCGTCTTTCTCTTCTATTATAAATGTCATCTCATATCTGTGCACGCGCAATGCAACACACAGCAATTTAGTGCCATTTTGTGTATTAAATGTTATATGGTGGATCGTATTGTATGTCACACATACCCAATGAACAATTAGGAACGACAACAAGAAACAGCAAAAATATACACACTTGATTATATGTACACAATTACATGAACATTGTATATATATATATATACTGTTACACCCTTCCAAAACATAACAGCCTCTGGGTCACATGCATGCAGTCCTTGGCAGCCCATATAAAAGATACCGCAATTTTATCAGTCATGTGTGCGCTCCTTATGAAAACACAAATTGACTGACATGGCCCTTAATGGATTCTGATTTTGAGATGCTTAAAATAAAAGAACTGTCAATTTTATAAAATATTTTAGAGTTTGTTGCTGTTTGTATTATTTGCATGACTCTTCTCATCTTCGATGTTATTCTCACAACATTTTCACCGATGCAACCTCCACACTTTTTCAAGTATATTTTGTTGAACTCGGGAATCTTCATAAAATTTGGAATGGAACCATTTATTTAAACCACATCAAAACCCCATAGCATCAAGAATAAAATACTAAGTAAAATTTAGTTCTAAGTGATGATGTTCTCAGGGTTGAAGGTTCAATCCTCAGTGTGGGTGATACAAATTGCTTAAAACTTCATGGTTGACAGAACTCAAGCATGCCATCTACAAGTTTGATAAGATACACCAAAGAAGGTTGGAGGTTACATCGGCTGAAACGTTGTATGAATAACATCCATAATGAGAACAGTAGTTCCAAGGTTCATACAGATTTTCAAGGCCTTCTCTAGACAAAATTTAAGTTTTCAAAACAAAATTTGGAGTTTGTTTTACAGTCCAAAGTGATTTGAAAAAGTGGTAAAAAAATCAAATATACAACAAATAAATGTTACCATAGCCAATAAAAGTTACTTTGCAACCTGCATCATTTTTTAAAAACGTTTTTAAGTAGTTTTAAATACTTTTTATTTCATCTCAAATATTCACTCTCTTTATGACTTAAATTTCCAACCAAGATGGCTTCTGTCTTTCCCACTTTTTGTCCCGGCCAGCCTCATCTTTAGTTATCACAATTTTTGGGGTTGGTGGGTTGGGGCTCACCATTGGAGAGTCCTGTCCACACAAGGAAAGTTTGTTTTTTTTGAGGAGGGGGCATAAAGAATGCAAGTTTTAAGGCTTTTTAAAAACTTTTTTCCAGAAATTTTCCATATTTTCAAGGATTTTTCAAGGTAATAACAAAAATAAGGCCTTTTCAAAGCAATAACCAATCAAAGTTACTTTGCAACCTGCATCACTTTTTGGTGTTTTTAAGTAGATTTAAATGATTTTTATATCATTTATAATATTAACTCTCTTTACGGCTTTTAAATTTCCAAACCAGATTGCTACTGTTTTGTCCATTTTTTCGGCCCGTTCAGCTTCATTTGTGGGAGGGGGTAGGGGGGGGGGGGAGAATCCCCATTGGAGAGCCCTGTCTGCAGAAGCAAAGGTTTTATAGAGGAAAGAGGTTATTTTTATTTATGGGGGCCACACTACCCCCCCCCCCCAAAAAAAAATAAATTATAAATGAGAGCAAAAATAGCAGGAGATTTATTTCGATTTTATTTTTAATATTTTGACACAAATTTTTACTGAACATAAAGAATACGATTTTCAAGACATTTTCCATATTTTCAAGTAATAATAGAAATAAGACCTTTTCAAGGTAAAAGACAAAATTCAAGGAATTTTCAAGTCTGTGCGAACACCGAGTCCTAATAAACCAAATTATCTAAAAAATACACAAACATCTTTTTGTTATTGCTTTTAACACTTGTATCTTTAACAACAAACAACACAAATTCGATACAAAACTAAACAAAAAAGTAAAAACTCCACCAAACAGAAATGATGCAACATCACAGTAATGGAATCACAATATAAACCAAATTAAAGTGGGACAAAAAGAAATAATTTAATAAATTGGATAAAAATTTGTTTTTAAAAAAATTCTATTTTTATACTGATCCAGAATGTGACTCATGGTTGCAGTGGCATCTTCTGGCAGTTTAGGGTAAGTTGCCTGAAAAAAGTTAATGCCATTAGCCAATCAGTAATTAGCTCTCAGCAGACATTTTTCATTATAGGAAAAACATCATTTATCTGAAACTATTCTTGAAAAAAAATTTTCAATCATAATTGTTTCTATGAAAAAAATTGTTTTCAATCATAATTGTTTCTAGGAAAAAAATAATTTTTTGATCATAGTTGTTTCTATGAAAAAAAATTGTTTTCAATTATAATTGTTTCTAGGAAAAACAAAATTTTTTTCGATCATAATTGTTTTTATGAAAAAAATTGTTTTCAATTATAATTGTTTCTATGAAAAAAATTTTTTTTTCGATCATAATTGTTTCTATGAAAAAAATTGTTTTCAATTATAATTGTTTTTAGGAAAAAAATAATTTTTTCGATCATAATTGTTTCTATGAAAAAACAATTTTTTCGATCATAATTGTTTCTATGAAAAAACAATTTTTTCGATCATAATTGTTTCTAGGAAAAAAATTGTTTTCAATCATAATTGTTTCTATGAAAAAAAAATGTTTTCAATCATAATTGTTTCCATGAAAAAAAAAATGTTTTCAATCATAATTGTTTCCATGAAAAAAAAATTTTCTGTTTTAAGAGAAAATAAAAAATTATTAGTCTTGTTAAGATAGTCAACAGATTAATTTTTAAATATTTTAAATAATTTTTTTAAATATAATTTGTAAGCGAAAATAATATCATTTACTTAATTATCATATCAAAAATAGTAATATATCCAAATATTACGAAAATTCAAGGAGAAAGTTATTTGTAGTTGAAAGTAATATTTACGAAAAATGGAAGAAAATTGTATTTTTCATATATGTCCTAACATAGACGGTAAGATTCCAAACACAAGGGACATTGACCACCTTCAAATGGCAACCAACATTTTAGCAGATAGCAATAAACTTTTTTTTACTAAAAACGCAATAGCAGTTTTTCTACTCAATAAAATTTTATAATATTTGAATATATTACCATTTTCAACAACTTAGTAAGTAATTTTTTTTTTGGTTACAAGGACATAATTAAAAACTCGATCTGTCAACTATCTGAAAAAGCACCAAATTATTTTGCAAAAAAAAAAAAAAAAAAAGAAAGAAAATTCTTAGATACTTTCTATGTAAAAAAAGAAAAACATTTCTAATTTTCACTCATAGTAATTTTCCATGTTTTCGCCTTTAAAAAATATTTCTTTGAAACATTTGTTAAAAAAATTTGATATAATTTTCTGGAAAAATAAAAAAATTTCTTTCATTAATTAAACTTAGCTTCTTGTGTTAAAGTTTTATTTTCAGTGTTTTCGATTTACCATCTACAGTATTCGCATTGGCTTTTTCCAGCGACTTTTCCGGATTCTTACCATGAACTGCTGGAAGATGCCGACATGGCCTTGGGTCAGGTCCTGGATAAGTACTTTTTTTTTTTTTTTAAATATTGAAAACACAAAACAACAAACAACTTGTCAGACACATAAAATATACGAGATGAGAAATGAAGCAAGCTTTGAATAAATAAATAAAAGGTTGCTACTTTATAATCACCCAACCATGAACAAAAGTGTTTTATTATTTTGAAATCTGCCAATTTTTTAGAGAATGTTCCAATAGTCATAATAACATAGAATCTTAATGCATTTCAAGAACAAAAGAAATTGGTTTTGTTTTCTTCATTTTTTGTTTACTTATTACGACTGTTGTTGTGTCGTTTGCTTCCAAGTTTTCCTGCGATTCAAAGCATGTATCTTCAACAATTTATCCAAGGGCTGAACACCCCATGTTGACCATACGAATGTAACTAATTTGTCCTAAGGATAAATATAGTGCTTTCAGCAAATCCTCCAACCTAACGTGTTGGGTTTGGTCAGATTTCAATTTGCAGGTTCATCCAATCATGAATCTGTCATTGCGTTGCAGACAGGCAAGAGAAGACAAGGTGAAAGCCAATCATTAACTCGTATATAACGCTATACTCATGATACAGCTGCTATATAACTGTTGAAACGGTACTTATGCAGAATATAGACCATGCTGAAATAATGTTATTATTTAGTAAACCATTCTTAACATAAGAGTTTTCATTGTATAGTTTCCCTCCATCTCAAGATTTTTCAGATCCACATCGAAGCATGCCTTGCTAAGGGACAATCTGTGAGGATGTGTGCGATAGTTTGCACGTCAGCACCATAGGAACACCGAGTGTCCTGTACATCGTTCCACTTGTGTAGGTTGTTACATTGGCAGTCTTTACTCAGACCCGGTTGAATGTTCAGAGGCTGCTGAGAGGTCTTTTTTCAGTGCCAGAAGAGCCACGTTGTTGTTGTCTTTGACTGATTCATTCCACCGATGCAGGCAGAAAGATACTGGTGTTGTTCATCGGAGGCCTGCAACAGTGGCAAAGCCCTTGCCAGATTGTAGTCACTGCAGCACATCTTGGGTGTTTTGTAACTATTCTGTACTTTCACCTCACAATTTAATAAACAAAATATGTAATAAAACTTTAATTCAACTTGAAAATACTATTAAAAAAATAGCATGGTATTTTCTCTGCATAATTTCCAAATGATTTAAAATCTTTAAAATAATTTCAAAACGATTCCAAACAAAACATATAGAAAATTATGTTTACCAAATTACATTTTCGAAAAAGGTACAACAGTAGTTGACACATTTTTGACTTTGACCCTTTTTTTTTTTTTAACTTCTTCAGCTAGTCTAAGTTTCGAGGATTTTCGTTTGTACAGAATAGCTACCCATTGGAAACTCTTATAAATTAAGCATGGCTTTCAATTCAAGAGGTTATGGGCCCAGCATTCTTCCACTGCGATAGTGTTTTTAGTTAATAATATATCTTCTTTTTTTAATTTTTTAAATATTCAATTATAATTCACAAACACCAAATTTAGTATTTTCAGCAAATCTTAATATGTTGAGTTATTATAAAATTATAATCTCTGAATTTAAAACGAAATTTTAAAAAACAAAAACTTTCTGTTTTTCATTGAAATATTCAATGATTTTACGGGTTCATGACTATTGGCTATTCAATCCCAAAATTGGAAGAGTTTTTTTTTAAATACAAAGACACTTTTATGGTAAATAACAAATATTCATACAAAAGAAAACCAAATTCTACACCAAAAATGTGCACCAAAGCTCAGAAAATATTGCAGAAATTGAGACGAGAATCAAGACACCACCAACAACCAGTGAGCAAAAATAAAAATAGAAGAAATAAAAGAATAAAAATATCTATATACGTATTTAATAAGGTTGTTTGCAATGCAGAAAAACCAGAAATGTGAAAAAAAAAATAATTGAAGACAAAAACTTTATAAAATGTATTTTTCAATAAATCTTTCAGGAGAAACACTCCCCCTTCTCAAAAAAAAAAAAAAATGCCCTAAGACGGCTGTTCCTTCCATGACATTTGGTGCTGGTCTTGAATTTCCCCTATATTAACAAACAAAAGTAAAGAAAAATCTCTACGATGTACACATACTTGATAAAATGAAAACATCATATACCAAAAATAAAATTGATCAAGTGATTTTATTTTTAGATAAGAAAATCAAATTTTATGTATATCTGGAGTGACTCTCTTGCCTGCCGTTTTGAAAAAAATGTCAAGAAACAAAGGGAGATAACTCAACAATAATTCATAGTTATTAGATTTATGTCTACCGATTTCGCATTAATCGTTTAAAAATGATTTCCTTCATAGAAATCCAACTACTTGATCAATTTACGTGATTTTTGGAATACGATATTTTCATTTTGTCATGGGTATATACATCAAACAGATTTTCTTTAATTTTGTTTTTTAATATAGGGGCAATTTTGAACATGAACCGCACATCCTTTAAGGAACAACCATCTTGGGACGTTTCTTTTCTACAAACAGAAAGAACGCGTTTTGTATTATTTGAATTATGAGGCACCTTCAATAAGTTTCCAGATTTTTTTGTACATGCATTTAAAATTGTTATAAACACTGGAAAATTCACTGTGTTATTGCTATACATCTTATGAGATGACTGATTTTTATGATTTCAAGTTCAAATGAACAGCTACAGCAGGAATTGGAATACACCCTACTAAAGCCTGATTGTCACAGCTGGTGAATTTCAAAAATGAAATCTGGACGTAAGGACACTTTAGAAGAACAATATGCAATAAAATTCTGTTTTAAACTTGGAAAAAATGCCACAGAAACGTATGCAATGCTTCAGACTGCTTTTGGACCATCTTGCATAAATCAAGCATGAGTTTTTGAGTAGCATAAGAGATTCAAGGAAGGCAGGAAGTCTATGAGGGATGATGAAAGTTGTGCGAGGGGTAAGGAAGTCAAAACACCAGAGTTGATTGGCCAAATAAAGAATTTCATGGATAAGGACTGTCATGTGTCCCTAGAGACAATAAGTGCATCATAGTTTGATGTCAATGTAGAAACTGTACACACAATTATTTGCAAGAAACTGAAATTGCAGAAGATTTGCGCAAATGCACCAGTCCACAACTCCATCCTTGTCACAGACTATTTGACGAAGATGGGCATCAAGACAGTTCCTCACCCTCCCTATTGTTCAGACCTTGCTCCCTGTGACTTTTGGTTATTCCCAAAGGTCAAAGAAGACCTTAAAAGCTGTCGGGATGAAATAACTGAAAAGATGAGAGAAGCTCTGACGAGAGTCATTGACACTCTCACACATGAGGACTTCTATGGAGCATTCTAGAAGTTAGTGGAATGGAAGATTTTTGTACATAAAAAAGAAAAACAAAATTAACTTCAAATATGAATTCAAAAACAATTTCAAAGCAACAATTATACAAAGATGTTGAGCAATGAAATAAAAATCTTATCGATAAAGAGTAGACGATTGTGAACTTTTAAAATTGTTTCGCTGTTTTATCATATATCAACCCTCTTTGGGTTACGTAATGATGGATGTAGTAATTTTTGTAAAAGTTTTTACGCTTCAAGTTCTTTATATCTTCAAATATTTATTCATAATATTTGGTTTGGTTGTTTTGTTTTACGACATATCATCCATTTTCGAATTATCTGATGCCAAATCCAGTAAGTGCATTGCAGCCGGTGGAGATTATTTCGAAGGTGCCCAGAGTTTCATGTATACTACCAATAAAAGTGCCGATATGAAAAAGTCTGGAAACTTATTGAGGCACCTCGTATTTGAACTATTGTTCTTGTATCAAATCTTATTCTCACACCATTTTGGACGATGTAACCTCCGACCTTCTTCAGGTGCATTTTGTCAAACTCGTAAATCTGCACAGTATTTTGAACAGACCCCTTTATTTAATCCACAGGAGTAGTATGCTTCCGTTCTGTCAGCCATGACCAGATAGAAGTCTTAATTCAAAATTGCATTCTTAGTATTTCCCCGCATCGAGGATTGAATTTTCAACCTCCAGAAAACATCACTTAGAACTGCATTACCTAATGCTTTATCCGTTATGCCATGGGTTCACGAAGATTCACAAATTCGACAAAGATTCCAGAGTTCTACAAAAGGTCGGAGATTACATTATCCGAAATGTGAGAATAAACTCAAGATGAGAAGAGTAGTCCAAAAAATACAAATATTACAAAAATTTTTAAAAATTAAGAAACAAAATTTATTTTGTTTTTTTGATAAGGAGATTTTCTCCTGAAATATCAATATATTTCTCACCACGCCAGATTCTATTAACAGTAAAAGAAATATTTACTGATAACTAAATAGATAAATTTTTTTAATAAAAATATCGCATATATTATCCCCAATTCTTTTCTGCATACAGATGAAATGTTTTTGATTTTTGATAAGGAGAGAGTTTCTCCTGAAATATCAAAATATTTCTCACCATCACAGACTATTTATAATAAGCAAAATATTTACTGAAAAATAAATGCACAAGTTTTTGAATAAAAAATATTGCATATATTATCTCCAATTATTATTTTTTGTACATCTCATCTTTCACTGTTCCATTTATTTCCACATTGCAAACATCCTTATTAAATGCTGATATACTTATTTATCAGAAATGCTTCAAGCAAACTACCATAGCCATATAAATAAAAATATATTCAACGCGAATGCATGGCCGCCACAGCTAATGCGAACCTTTTCGTGAAGCAGGTATTCTCGTTCCCTTTCTAGATCGGCATTTGCTTGCGTAAGGAGAGCGACTTGCCGATCAAATTTCTCGATATCAACACTCATGTCACTGTCGTCATCGTCTTCTTCATCTTCGTTGATCAACGAGCGAGAGTCGCGGCGATATCCCATCCGAAGTGGATACATATTTGCTGCCGCTTTGTCAAGCAGGTACTCGGCCTTCAAAATAACAAGACACCCTAGCATCAATCTCCATCATTTTGTAACTTGTACCGAATGCAACACGCTTTCCTTTTGTTAGTTTATACACCTAGCATTCGCAAAGAAGATTTTTGTACATAAAAAAGAAAAACAAAATTAACTTCAAATATGAATTCAAAAACAATTTCAAAGCAACAATTATACAAAGATGTCGAGCAATGAAATAAAAATCTTATCGGTAAAGAGTAGACGATTGTGAACTTTTAAAATTGTTTCGCTATTTTGTTTTATCATATATCAACCCTCTTTGGGTTTTTTTTTTGTTTTTTTGTTTTTACATAGGCATCACCACATTATCAAGGCCCAGAGGCCACTCAAGGATAAGGGTTAAAGAGTGTACAGTAGAAATTGGACAATATAGTAATCATTAGTAATGAAAATTTGGAAAATTTGGGTTACGTAATGATGGATGTAGTAATTTTTGTAAAAGTTTTTATGCTTCAAGTTCTTTATATCTTCAAATATTTATTCATAATGTTTGGTTTGGTTGTTTTGTTTTACAACATATCATCCATTTTCGGATTATCTGATGCCAAATCCAGTAATTTTGATAAAAGTTTTTATGCTTAAGTTAACAAATTTACTGAATTTTAATTATTAACGATTACTATATTGTCCAATTAACTTCTGTACTAAACCTTATCCTCGAGTGGCTTCTGGGCCTTGATATGTGGTGTTGCCAATGTAAAAAACAAAAAAAAATATTTATTCATGATGCTTGGTTTTTATTATTTTGTAGAGAAAATTGATTTTTGTTCTTAACTATGCAGAACATGATTGTGTTTTAAAAATATACAACGGGTAGAAGTTGAATATTTACATCTGGCTCTCAATAACTGTAACCTAATTTTTCATGTGGACTTTGTTGGGGAAATTAATTGCTCACCGATATTAATATCCACTTGGTGAAAAAGACAGAACTCTCTACTGTAACAAGATTAAACCAGATTAACTGAATAAAGCAGAATAATGAATAAGGATTATTACCTAGATTGTAACAAAGTGAAGATCAGATGTGTGGGTAGACATTGCATTCGGAATACGACTATGATTGTTTTGATAATTTCAAAGTTGAGACTAAAATTGAAATTATAAGTATTTTAATTGCCTATATTTTGAGGTATGCTGCTTTGAGAAACATATTAAAAAACAACAGCGAAATTATGTCACCAACTGAGAGGAGATCAGGGGAAAAACATCAGAGCAAGACTGACGATTAAAGTGAGTTCCAGCTTTTACTCTCCCCAACTGAAATTGAAGATGGCTGATTGGCTGTTTTTAACAGCCAATCAACCTGTACAAGTTTTTTTAAGGCCAGAAACTTATTTATGTTTAAACCTATTTAACCATAAAAATAGTTTATAGGGGAACTTAGAACAATATTTTCTCTTCATCCTCTTGCTATAGTTTTCAATGACAACATGTTTTTAAAGTAAAATGTTGTCATTTTCTTGAAAATTTTCTTTTCAAAGTAAAATGTTGTCATTTTCTGGAGAATTTTGTTTTCAAAGTAAAATGTTGTCATTTTCTTGAAAATTTTCTTTTCAAAGTAAAATGTTGTCATTTTCTTGAAAATTTTCTTTTCAAAGTAAAATGTTGTCATTTTCTTGAAAATTTTCTTTTCAAAGTAAAATGTTGTCATTTTCTGGAAAATTTTCTTTTCAAAGTAAAATGTTGTCATTTTCTGGAAAATTTTCTTTTCAAAGTAAAATGTTGTCATTTTCTTGAAAATTTTCTTTTCAAAGTAAAATATCATTTTCTTGAAAATTTTCTTTTCAAAGTAAAATGTTGTCATTTTCTTGAAAATTTTCTTTTCAAAGTAAAATGTTGTCATTTTCTTGAAAATTTTCTTTTCAAAGTAAAATGTTGTCATTTTCTTGAAAATTTTGTTTTCAAGGTAAAATGTTGTCATTTTCTTGAAAATTTTGTTTTCAAAGTAAAATGTTGTGATTTTCTTGAAAATTTTGTTTTTAAAGTAAAATCTTGTCATTTTCTTGAAAATTTTCTTTTCAAAGTAAAATGTTGTCATTTTCTTGAAAATTTTCTTTTCAATGTAAAATGTTGTCATTTTCTTGAAAATTTTGTTTTCAAGGTAAAATGTTGTCAATTATTTGAACAACTTGTTTTCCAAAGCGAAATGTTTTAATCAGGAAGCCGGTAACTTCTGACAGTAAAATAGGGGAGAAAGAAAAAAAGAGTGATGGGGGGAAAGTTTGTTGTTTTTGTTTTTGGCTTTGCAGAATAAAAGATTTTGCAAAGAGATAAAAAATAAAAAATTTAATGTACAATGCATTTGAGGCAGGAAGCCGATATCTTCAGACAGCGTGATCTGGTAGCACCAGAGCTGGAATTAAACAGTTAACTATATCGATAAAGTGTGCTAAGAGGATGTTGACATTCTACTGCAATAAATTGTTGGCTATATCAAAAAAGATCTTTAATGATTTGATGTTGCATACTTGTTGCAACAGCTTTCGTATTTTGGGGGCCAGTAAAAGAAAGGAGACAATCGTATACGAAAAGAGAACTCGAACTCATGTCTGGCCTCAATATCTACAGCCTTAGATGTTAAAATAATGAACAAATTGTGATTGAACAAGTTCAAAATCACAACGTCTGTCCTGCAGCAATATACGATCTTCCTCTTCAAATTGGTGGGAGTTGATTCAATAATCAAATAATAATCAAAATTTACCAAATTTCCACTACAAACGATTTCTATGCTATTGTCTCAATGATTATCGTACACATATTAACCCTTATCTTCGAGTGGTCTCTGGACCTTGATAAGAGGTATCTCCTTTGTAAAAAAAAAAAAAAAAAAACATAACAAAAACTCACCTCGGGTGATAGCCACAATGAGTCTCAATGGTGAACAAAATCTGCCTGGACATGCTAAGATGAGTGGGTAACAAACTGACTCATTTATTCTATCGGAAAAAGGGAAGCTATCTCAAGACTGACTAATGTTCTTGTGGTACTTGTACAGTTAAATGTACAAGACATTAAAAAAATTGAAATATTGAAAAAAAAGTTATAGTGTACGTACCTGTTATAGAATGAAGTTCTCCAAAAAAAAATTTCACTTAATTTGATCAAGTAGTTTTTTTTTTACAGCAAAAAAACAATTTTTTGTGACAGTGAGCTGAAGGTAGCCATGTTTGAATACAGAAAGAAGAGAAGCTATTATTTAACATGAGTATGGGGGTCGGTACTTTAGACTGAGTTATCTTCCCGTAGCGTTCCCCTCCCTTCCTCCTGGTCTAAAAGTTAAAACGTGGCTACCTTCAGCTCACCGTCATAAAAAATTGTTTTTTCACTATAAAAAACTACTTGATGAAATTAAGTGAATTTTTTTTTTTCAGAAAGCTTCATTTCATAACAGGTACGTACAATCTAACTTTTTCAATATTTTCATTTTTTAATGTCTTGATTAAACTGTAAAGCACCGTTCTTGTTTATACTTCAAACGTATTAAACAGATAACCACAGTTCTCTCCCTTAGTGTTAGTATAGGATTAATTAGTTTTGCATTAGTAGTTAATTAATAGTAATTAGTATTTAAAATCTTTTAAAGTCCTTTCCTTTGGAATGAACAATAAATATTAGTAAATAGTGCAAAGTTATATCAAGCATAAATCAGTCACAGAGTTCTCAGCAATTGTCCAAGATACGGCACCAAACTTTTTAATGTCAAAAAAAAAAAAAAATGGGGAATAACTTAATTTGTAATGAATGAATAATTAATTTGGTGCTTATGGATAGAAATACACAAATGTAATATGGCTGTCCAAAATAAATTAACAGTAAAACTTTTTCAGTACTAATGAATATTGTGAACCGGATTTTTGTACATGTCAGGTAGTGCTGGACCAGAAACTTACAAACTGTCAGAATATACTGAGCATTGGTCAAGTTGATCAGCCAATCAGAATGCGACAACAAACACATTTGTTCCGTCTGCCTGCTTCCCACCTGACTACAACTTGGATGTCTTCAAGTCCAACGTTAACAAATTCCTAATGAACCGCCCCCTTAAGTAAACACTTCATCAAATCTCCACACTAACATACTGTACTTGCAATAACTCTTATCTCTGAGTGGCTTCCGGGCCTTGATAAGTGGTGACCACCGTGTAAACAAATTAAAAAAAAAAAAAAAAATTAGCCTATAAGAAGACAGCTTTAGTTATTAATTTTAAATCACGGAGCAGCACATAGCAATTAATCTATGTTGGACAAGTTAGTACAAACGCAGGAGCAAGTTGTAGATGACTGTCAATGGAACAACCTGATGAGATCTGAAATGAGGTGAAAGACATCGCAACAAAAAAAAAGCTGAAATGGAGTCAAATAGGAAATGGGCTCGGAACATAGCATTGCTGATTGGAGGAACTAACCCTAATCCTAAACCCTAACTGCCACCACCCAAAATTTAGTTTTAAATCATATAAGAAAAAAATATATATATTTCTTCTTATTTACACAAAAAAAAAAAAACTATTCATTCATAAAACATATGTTGTTAAATTTTATTTTATTACTTTTCCATTGTTTTTTTTATTGTAATTTGTATTTGATGAATGTTGCTATTTTCTGTTTCCTAGTGTTTTTAAGATCTGCTGGTGGTGCTTGGAATATTCCTGCAGTTTACGATAGGTGCTGAGCAGACATTTACAGAAATCCGGTTTGTAATATGTACAAGTATAACTTTTTGATATACTTATGCATCAAGCAAAAATGGGGGGGTGGGGGGTATGAATGCTGTGAATGAAAGACATGTTTATAACAGGATCGATCCCAATTTAAATGTCAAATGCTTTCTTTCATATTTACCGTTTCAAAAGACATGTTCTCATCCATTTCTTGTTCTTCAACTTCTGCCAATCCCTGGAAAAGAAAAATAGAATGTGTAACCTTTTATTCAAAATATTTCAATTCAAGATACAGAAAAGTATCAAAATAAAAACAAACTTTGGTACCAGTGCAGAGAGTGATCCGGACGTAAATAATAACGGTATTATTTAAAAAGTCATTCTTAATATGGGGAGGGGATGGTGTGTTGTACCTATTCTATACTTTAACCTTACAATTGAATAAAAAAAACATACCATAAAACTTTAATTAAACTTGGAAATACGATTTAAAAAATAGCGCAGATCACTCTCTGCACTAGCACCCAAATTTTGGATCATAATTATTTTTTTTTATTGGAATCCTTTGAGATAAATAACTTGTGTATTTATTCATTTGCAGACTGTTATTCTCATCTTCATAGTTAAAAATAATATATAATACCATTCGGTATGAACTCAACAATGGAAGACCAAATACGAACAAAACTTGGATTTATAAGACCAAAAAATCCAACCGTGATTACTATTTGAGGCCCATGACGCAGAGCATAGAGACGTTGACTCTCTATGGTCCAGGTGAGAATTGTCCAAAGATAGCAGTATTAATCCTACTCAAAAGCAGGCCAGAGGATTAGTTGGCAAAACGTGGTAAGACAACAACAACTATGGAAGGCAGTAATTACTGGGGATACAGTTACAAGACACAGCATTCCTATTCTGTCGCAGTTAACTACCTGAAGAAGGCCAAAGGATGAGTTGGCCGAAATGTGATGAAAGAACAAAAACTATGAAGATGAAGATAAAAGTTGACAAATAAATAAATTTTGCATCATCATCGTCTTTGGTTTAACACCAGGTATGTTTTAGAAATTCAGTTCCAAACTAACCTATCTCTGGCCAAGTCTTTATTTATCCCTCAAGTCCATCCTTATCATTTCCACCCACGTTTTCTTGCCCCCCCCCCACAAACTAACTCTCTCATCCATTCTTTGATCATCATTAGATTTAACATCTGTTTTACTGACTGACATGTGTTGGACGGCTGAAGAAATTGACTTCCAAAATAATCTACCTCTGTCCAGGTCTTCATTTATCCCTCCTCCCATCTTTTCTCTTGGCCTTCCTCTGCAGACTAAACCTGCTACCTCAACTGTTCTACATCTATTAACCATTTTTCATTGGACAAACACAGGAAAGATTTGAAGATCCTGCTGATAAAACTGAAAAAAATGCTTGGAAAGTTTGTGTGAATAAAAAGTAAAAATGCTTATGGATTCGTTGGTAGGTTGATTTGTACTATTTTTTTTTGTATTATTTTTTTCTTTGTATTATTTTTTTTCTTTGTATTATTTTTTTTTTTTAATTATTTTTTTCTTTGAATTATTTTTTTCTTTGAATTATTTTTTTCTTTGAATTATATTTTTTCTTTGAATTATATTTTTTTTTTAATTATTTTTTTTCTTTGAATTATTTTTTTTTTGAATTATTTTTTTCTTTGAGTTATTTTTTTCTTTGAATTATTTTTTTCTTTGAATTATTTTTTTTCTTTGAATTATTTTTTTCTTTGAATTATTTTTTTTCTTTGTATTATTTTTTTTTTTTAATTATTTTTTTTCTTTGAATTATTTTTTTCTTTGAATTATTTTTTTTCTTTGTATTATTTTTTCTTTGTATTATTTTTTCTTTGTATTATTTTTTCTTCAAATTATTTTTTCTTTGTATTATTTTTTCTTTGCACTTTTTTCTTCAAATTATTTTTTTCTTTGTATTATTTTTTTGTATTATGCAATATTAACCCTTTTTCAGATTATAAAATTCAATCATTTTCGTAAAAATTTTTGTAGAAATTCCAATGTAATTCTTTTTTTCAATAATTTTCAAATGTTATCTTGTATCTATCTTTGATAATACGGCACAATCACATCAACACATCAGTTCTGTTAGATCACCAAAGTTAAGCAATGTTGAGCCTGGTCAGGATTAGAATGGGTGACCACTTGGGAATTCTATGTGCTGCATATGCTCTCCGCTTATCTCAGCATTGTTTCCAATCGTCCTGAACTTTTCCTTGCCACTGGACTCAAGCAGTTCCGATTCAGGAGAGGGGTGGTTAGGGATTGCGTAACCCTTGCTTCATAATTACACGTGCAGCTAACTTTACAGCAAGTATCCATTGACTTTCAAGACAAAACGGAGTCAATGATCTTCGATAATATTAAGATATTTTATTTGTCGATTATTTTTTTTAGATGATTCTGTCCTTGAGACACCACTTATCAAAGTAAAAAGCCACTCGAGGATAAATGTTAATGAAATGGATAAATTGACAGCTGAATAATGATGAATATTATGAGAGGATTGAACATATTCAACTAGCACCGACTTACTACAGCTAATCCAGAAAACAGCAATTTTTCCCCTTCTGTCAGAAAACTTGCTCATGAGATGTGAACAATAATCGACAAAATGGAGGAGGGGGAAGAGATCTAATGTTTTATGACATCTACTTTAGTTGGTCCCTCGATAAAAGAAGGGTGGGCTTGTAAATTCACCCTTGTCCGTTCGCACTTTTCTCAATAACTACGCCTTAGAATTTTTTTTGAAATTTTGCACAAACATTAAACATAATATGAGTAAAAAAGTAACAGAATGGATTTTCTTTTGCTGAACTTAGTCATTTTTTTTTATGTCTCGTTCACTGTGCACTCACGGGAGACCATGCATGCTTCCATCCATCCATAACCCTTGAGCCCCTGGGGGAGGGGCATAGGCCATCTGCAACTTTTTTGTAGATGCTTTAGTAGCGAGGAGTTCTTTTTAAGGGGTGAGGGTGCTGGCCCCACGCCCAACCTTCCCAGAAGGTACATGCAGCACCTAGCCTTCCCAAATGGTCACCCATCTGGTACTGGCCAGGCTCAACGTTGCTTAACTTCGGTGATCTGGCGAGAACCGGTGTGTCAACGTGATTGTGCCGTACCATGCATGCTTCACTTGTTTTATTTATTTCCCACCCCCAAACAATTCTTTTTGCCATGGAAAAAACAATAAAACAACGACAGTCTCGCAACATCCCTTCTGTGTTAGAGAGGTTGCAGGAAGGGAAAAGGACATCCCCCACTAGGCTACAAAGTCTATTTTGTACTCTGTCAAAGCTGTTTTTAGCAGCTCCTGCACAGATATGGCAGCAGTACTCCATCCTTGGATGTACTTGGCTTTTATATAGATAGAGAACTGCATCAGCAGTGAGATATCTTCTGGAGCGGTAGAAGGATCCCACCATTTTTCCAGTGACTTTGACAACACATTTGATATACGTGTTCCATTTCAGATCAGGAGTAAAGGTCAATCCCAGAAGCTTGTCAAAACATGAGGCTTCCCCAAGACAAGAGCCATCGATTTCAATTGATGCCAGATGGGGATCAGAGCGTTGATGATGTAAAGATAGAAGCTTGGTTTTAGATGCATTAAAAGTAACCAGCCAACTCTTCCCCCATTGTACCACACGCTCAAGATCAGAGGAGAGAGAATCAGAGAGAACATTGTCATTTACAGCCTTTGATGTGTTGCCATAGATGGTCATGTCATCAGCATAGATGTCAACAAATGATTTAAGTATGTGTTTTGGGAGATCATTGATGTAGATCAGGAAAAGAGATGGGCTCAGGATGGACCTTTGAAATAAATGTGAAAAGAAATCCTTGATTCTATAATACAAAACCAACGATGGCTATTTTTTACATTAGGTCATCAAAAATGATTATCTAATTTATAAAATTCAATATGTTTATGTGTCTGCCTGTTTCCATTTTTTCAAAGTTCATCTCCTCCAAGACACAAGGTCACAGAGCGGCATGAGGCAGACCAAATGATTGCATTTTCTGTGGACTGTTCTTTTCTGGGTTTTAGGCCAATAAAGATTAGACTGAAAAATGGACGATTTCACCGATTTCGATGACAATAAAAGTATTGCGAGTGTTAAAATATCATTTGTCCTTACATACTCCCAGTTAAATGCGGGTCTCCATGCTAGTAAAATCCGTCTCTGATATAATGTTTACTTCATATGTTTACTTTATAGCAATTAAATACTTTGAGAGTATTTCCATCAATCGTTAACTATAATTAATACAAAAATAGCTAAACACCGTTTTCAGCTTTTCTAGGTTTTAGGTCAATAAAAACAGCTGTTAAAGAGTAAAAATTGAAAAACAAAAAAAATGGAACTTGGTATGTATAAATCGACTTAAAGTACTCTTGTACGTATGCACAAATTTTTAACTATTTCTTATATATCTGACGATAGCTCAAACGGTGACGACTAAGGCTAGAGCACTAAATGTTTTGGTTTCAATTCTAGCTGATGGCACCCAAATCATTTTTTTTTTTTACTTTTGAAATCACTACTATATATTGGGTACAATATGATAATCAATAGAAAATCGACTCTATAATTATAAACACGAAATTTGCATAAATTAAAATATCATATTTAAGCGTATTTTATGACTTGGCAATGCCGAGCGCTGTTCTAGTAATTTATATATGAAAAATTAAATTACTGATACAATTCTGTAATTACAGACGAATATTTTAGTAACATATTTAGATAGCGAGAGGGGAAACACCAACAATTTTTTTCCATCATTGTTTAATATTACAGAGTGGAACGATAACATTGTTGCCCTAGAAAAGACGACATGATTCCATTTCCGTTTGATAAAATCCGTTTCCTTTTTTTTGTTGCAGACCATCTACTAGTTGGCCAGTTGTGTACAAATCCCAAGAGCGATAGAAGTATTCTATCATGTCTGAAAGTGACACGATGTTCAATGAGCGAGATCAAAGATGCACTGCTGTACAATTTACGCTGTCTATTGATCCAAGTTATGCAACATGATCGTTATGATCTTTGGTTTCGAATGAGGTCAACATAATGCCAGCTCACATCTTCATAGTTGGCTTAAAAGTCAACCCGAAAGTGTACTTAGAGGTGCTGAAGAGTGTGATGATCTTCTGGTGCAATCAAGTGGCTGCTGGCAAACCCTGGGTGCGACAGCAGGACAGGTGGCTACATTCAATAGATGTCGTTCATTAGTTGGTTGTTTTTGTTTTACGGCATATCAACCCTTTTCAGGTTATTTAATGCCAAATCCAAAGATTTTGAAGAAAAATTTTTTAATAGAATATATTTGTTGTTTTCAAGTCGGTTTCTATTTAACCCATAGTTGGGATCCTAACAGGTAATACCACTACGGGTCAGAGTGGACCTGGGAGCAATGGCAATTAAAGGATGGCTCCACACTCCCCAAAGCCCGCAAGCTGGGGCCTCACCACTGGATATAGTTTAAGGTCATATCCAGGACTGAATAGATGTCAGCTCTACTACATAATCAAGTTACCTGAATTGATTTTTTAATAAAAGTTTTAAAATAATGCTGTAGTGTTGTTTTCTTTAAGGCAACAACTTTTATCAATCTGTATATACTCTGTATATACAACAAATACTGACCTAACGGGTTACAAATGTTCTAGTTTACATAAAACGTGAGAGAGATAAAGAAGGGAAGGAGAGGGTAGGAGAAAGAGGATAGAAAGAGAGGGAGGAGAAATAAGGGGGTAAAAGAAAGAGGGGAGGGGGAAATGGTAAGAGAGAGGGGAGAGGGTAAGATGGAAGAAGGTAAGATAGAGGGGAGAGGGTAAGAGAAATAAAACAGGAGAAAGTAAGGGGGAGCTTACCCTTTGAGCTTGTGCCACATTTAAAGACGTTTCTTTTTCCTTCAATTGATTTCTTAAACCCAATAAAACTTCCTCCAAGGCTTCTTTTTCGGTTTGCCAATCAGATTTCATGAATTCAAATTGCTCAATTTCTTGCTCGTATTTTTCAACTTGTTTCTGTAACATGGATACCTGCTCATCTAGGATCCGAGTCTTCGAAGGAGATGAATGTTTAGCATTTGCTTGGTCGGCAGGACTCTGAAAATGTGAGGCACTACGAACAGAAAATAAATAAGATACACATTTAATCATCATCAGCATCACGCAAAAACAGCAAACAACTAGAGAAGTATTGACAATATTTATGCCGAGCCGACATACCCACCTTTAGCAGAAATTAGAAATAAAAGTTTTAAAGAACTTCTCCCAATCGTAATGTCCTGAGCCATCCCAATTATTACCAATGATAAGGTCTACAATAGCTGCATACGAAGAATGATATTGTACTTGCGATCGCATTCACCCGTGATCCAAGTGAATTGACCACATTACACATCAAAGCAGTCCATCCAGGTCTGTCCGCTGCCGACTTCTCAGCATGTCTCAGCCATTTTTGATTCCATCATCGCACACCAAAGGCGCAAGGGACAGTCATAACTTCCAAGTCAGCTTTTCCGGTTGTAAGCTTTTTGTGTATTTCCGAGAAGCAATCGGTCGACTCACTTTTTCTTAAAACTTTTTATATCACGTCTAAATGATAATATCTACGAGTTAACAACAGGGGTCGCCTGTCTATTTAATTTGCTCGACTTTGAAAAGATAAATATTCAACAATTTTCGATCGCCGCATGTGCATTAAGCTTTTTCGTATAATAAAAGCGAAACTAATTCTAGCAGCATTTTTCCGGAAACGTCCGAAAGCAATCAGCTTTGATTAATGTGGAGTTTTTCTTTATATCAGACAATTGCTATTCAATTTGTACAATCCCCTTTTTATGGGGAGCGGGTTTTCCCCACAACATCTTGGGGAAACAAGAAAAAAAATAAAAAAATCCTGCCCCGCAGTAAATAAAATACTGCTCCGCAGTCAAAGTTGACCTCATTAAGTACGGGCACCTGCCAAGTTTTAATACTTAAATAAATTCAAACATGATTCCGTTACTATTTCGTGGTGGCCCAGTGGTCAACATCACACATTCTTTTTCACACTTTAATTTCCAACTTTGACTCAAGGGTTCAGGTTCGATCCTTCATACTTACCTACAAAAACTTTTTTTTTTATTTTAACCCCCCCCCCCAGACACAAAAACCCGGGTGTTTTGATTTACCTAAAACCACACACACCTCCAAACACCCGGGCAATGCTGGGTACCCCCCCCCCGCTAGTCTATAATATAAATCTCACCTGTCTGTTTAAATGTATGTATATATGTCTGCCTAAAACTTTTGACAGAGGCGACGGATTTCACAAGATCAGCATCATTTTGAAGCTCGATATCTCAGATGAAAAATATCGAAAAATTGGCCAAAAACATTCATTCCTTCACCTTCAACTGGGCACTTTTTTACAAGGAAGGGTCGATTTTTTGCGAGCTATTTTTGCAAGTCATCGTATTGATTGGACTGACTTTGTCTAATTTTAACGTTCCGAACTTCCGGTCGTATCATGGAGTAGTGGTAAGACGTCAGATTTTCTTTCACTTTCTTTTCCGCCTTCGTGTCACAGGTTCGTTTGCACCTGCCTGCCTACTACCACTTTTTTTTTTTGCTCAACACACACCTCCAAACACTCTGGCAATGCCAGGAACCCAGACTAATAAGTTCTAAATGAGAAATTTTTGTAGGCTAAAGGTTCAATCCTCAGTATGAGTGCTACTAATAATAAAAATTACTTAAAACTTCTACTCGAACATGGCTGACTGAATAGACTTTTGATGAGTTGTGGTGGAAAAACATTGTACACAATGATTGGATTATTTTTTTAATTAAACATAACACAAAAAATAGTTTTGGGAGAAACTGAAATATTCAAGCATAAAACAGTCTAACAAATTAAATAACATTTTGTAAACAAAAAAAAAGAAAAATTCTAATACAGTGTAATGTATACAGATTTAATTTATAGACATAAATGTGTAATGTATACAGATTTAATTTATAGACATAAATGTGTAATGTATACAGATTCAATTTATAGATATAAATGTGTAATGTATACAGATTCAATTTATAGATATAAATGTGTAATGTATACAGATTTAATTTATAGACATAAATGTGTAATGTATACAGATTCAATTTATAGACATAAATGTGTAATGTATACAGATTTAATTTATAGACATAAATGTGTAATGTATACAGATTTAATTTATAGACATAAATGTGTAATGTATACAAATTTAATTTATAGACATAAATGTGTAATGTATACAGATTTAATTTATAGACATAAATGTGTAATGTATACAGATTCAATTTATAGACATAAATGTGTAATGTATACAGATTTAATTTATAGACATAAATGTGTAATGTATACAGATTTAATTTATAGACATAAATGTGTAATGTATACAGATTCAATTTATAGATATAAATGTGTAATGTATACAGATTTAATTTATAGACATAAATGTGTAATGTATACAGATTTAATTTATAGATATAAATGTGTAATGTATACAGATTCAATTTATAGACATAAAAAAACGTGAAACCAATTGTAATTTGTTATAAAAATCAAATGAAAATATTGTAATGGGAAAAATATAATATTACAAAAATTATTTCTATAAAACAAAATTCACATGTAAATCAAATGAACACAAATTTCACACGTTTAAAATTTAGACAAACAATTTTTACTAATTCTGAGATGGATTTTATCATTTATTACAAGAAAGGGTACAGGATGAAGAGGAGATGGGGTGATTAAGAAAAAGTGTTTTTTTTTTACCTTGAGTTTTTTAGTTCTGTATTTTTATTGGAATTTTCTTTTAAATCACCTGAAAAAAATGAACAACTGATTTTTTACATTCAATTTTTTAGTATAACCTTGGAAGATTTTGACCAGTTTAGAAATATATCTGTTAATGAAAAAGGCAAAGCAGAATAAGGCGAAGAAGAAGATGAAAAAAACAGTAAATGAAGAAGACAGAAGGTAAAGAATAAAAACTTGAAGACAGAAGGCAAAAATAAAAAGGCGAAAAATAAAAAGGCGAAAAATAAAAAGGCGAAAATAAAAAGGCGAAAAATAAAAAGGCGAAAAATAAAAAGGCAAAAAATAAAAAGCAAAAAATAAAAAGGCGAAAAATAAAAAGGAAAAAAATAAGGAAAAAAAAGGTAAAAATAAAAAAGCAAAAATAAAAAGGTTAAAAATAAAAAGGTGAAAAATAAAAAGGCAAAAATAAAAAGGCGAAAAATAAAAAGGCGAAAAATAAAAAGGCGAAAAATAAAAAGGCGAAAATAAAAAGGCGAAAAATAAAAAGGCAAAAAATAAAAAGGCAAAAAATAAAAAGGCGAAAAATAAAAAGGCAAAAAATAAAAAGGCGAAAAATAAAAAGGCGAAAAATAAAAAGGCAAAAAATAAAAAGGCAAAGAATAAGAAGGCAAAAAATAAGGAAAAAAAAGGTAAAAATAAAAAGGCAAAAATAAAAAGGTTAAAAATAAAAAGGTGAAAAATAAAAAAGCAAAAATAAAAAGGCGAAAAATAAAAAGGCGAAAATAAAAAGGCGAAAAATAAAAAGGCGAAAAATAAAAAGGCGAAAAATAAATAGGCGAAAAATAAAAAGGCGAAAAATAAAAAGGCGAAAAATAAAAAGGCAAAAAATAAAAAGCAAAAAATAAAAAGGCGAAAAATAAATGGCAAAAAATAAAAAGGTGAAAAATAAAAAGGCGAAAAATAAAAAGGCGAAAAATAAAAAGGCAAAAAATAAGGCAAAAAAAGGTAAAAATAAAAAGGCAAAAATATTAAAAGGCAAAAATAAAAAGGCTAAAATATTAAAAGGTAAAAATAAAAAGGCAAAGACGGAAGGCAAAGAATAAAAAGAAACAAAGAGAAGCAAAAAAATAGAGGAAAGCAAAGAAAAAAAAATAAACCATAAAATAACTGAGCATCATGAGTAAGTTGTTGAAATCTGTGTTAAATAGAAAAACAGTCTAACACCACAGCAAAAATAACCTCCTCAGTTACATGCAATCTAGTTCCCGTTCTGCTAGATCTACAGCAGATGTGCTTACAGTTATATCTCATAGGATTAGTGAATCTCTCGATGGAGGCTTCTTTTTTAGGGCAATTTCTCTTTACATATCAAAAGCCTTTGATAGGGTATGGCATAAAGGTCTATTACACAAAATCTGGAAATGTCTTTTCAATTATTAAATCATTTCTCTCTAATAGGTTCATAAGAGTAGTGGTTAATGGGCAGAAATCAGAAGCTCACAGTATTAATGCTGGAGTTCCTTAGGGGTTCATCCTGAGCCCAACTCTCTTACTGGTCTACATCAATAATCTCCCAAATCATATCCCAAGATCATTCGTAGACATTTATACTGACAACACTACCATCTATCTATGGCAATATTTCAAAGGTCGTAAACAACCAAGTTCTCTTTGATTCTCTCTTCTCTGATCTTGATCACGTGGTACAATGGGGAAAGAAGTGGCTGGTTAATTTTCATGTATCTAAAACCAAACTTCTGTCTTTACATCAACGCTCTGATCCCCATCTGGCATCAACTGAAACGAATGGCTCTTGTCTTGGGGAGGCTCCATGTTTTGACAAGCTTCTAGGTCTGACTTTTACTCCTGATCTGAGATGGAACACGTGCATCAAGTCTGTTGCCAATGCTGCTGGAAAAATGGTGGGATTGTTCTACCGCTCCAGTAGATATCTCACTGCTGATGCAGTTCTCTACCTGTATAAGAGCCAAATACATTCACGGATGGAGTACTGTTGCAGTGTCTGCGCAAGAGCTCCTAGAAGCAAATTATCCTGCCTTGAAAGAGTTCAAAATAGACTTCATAGCCTCGTAGGTGATGCCCTTTTCTCTTCCCTGCAATCTCTTTCCTGCAGAGGAGATGTTGCCAGCCTGTCTTTGCTTTATTGTTATTTTCATGGAAAGTGCTTGTCTGAGCTCCAATCTATAATACCTCTGCCTTGACTTTCATGAAAAACACTTGTCTAGTTGAAACCACTATCAATAATTTCTCCCACTCTTTATCTGCACTTAAACCTAAGCATAGATTCCATGGACAAAGCTTCTTTCTTAGAACTGCACACCTATGAAACTCTGTTCCTTTTTCCTGCTTTCCAACTAACTACAATATGGTCATCTTCAAGTACAACATAAACAAGTTCTTGATGAGCCATCTCTTTAAGTAATCAAATTTCCAATACTAACAATTACTACAACATTTTCCCATTGACTACTGTACACTCATTAACTCTTATCCACAAGTGGCTTCTGGGCCTTGATAAGAGGTGATTCCTTTGTACAAAAAAAAAAGAAAACAGAAACAAACCTTGTGAAGAACGAGTGGAATTTTCAGAAAGTTCTTTAATTTTCGCTTCATGTTCTAATTTCAATTGTTTTAATTCTTCAATCTGAAAATATTTCATTGAAACAAAAAATAATTTATATAAGAAATGAAACGTTTAACATTTGTAAAACACAAGAAAAAAAGTTATTCCTCGTACAATAAGTATCATTTTTTTTTACTGATATTTCTTAACTTCAAACAATTTTGTTCCAGCATTTAAGACAAGCATTTCTATTTGAAAAATAATTCATTTTTTTATTGATGCTATTAAAGAAGAGATCTTTCCACAAACATTTTTTTTTTAATTGTTTTTTTACATTTGTAAATAAGATACACTGCCACTTACACCTCAGGGGTCTGTGATTAAGGAGGCAAATTTGGAGAGAAGGGGAGTCTGAAGTGGGGAGTTGTGCTGCAAGAAATTTTTGTTCACATTACCAACATGCAGAAATGTCGGTCTAAAGTCAGGGGAGTGGGTGTTAAATAGTGGAGGGTACATAGAACGGGGACTGATAGCAGCATTTATAATTTTGTATACACGCTGACAACTGTGATGGCAATATTTATAACACATATGAGATACAAATTCATTACTGAAGGAAGGGATTCCATTAACACTTTTGAGGAGAGGGACTCAGTTACACTTTGGAAAGGTGTTTCATACAAATGATCACAAAAACACATTAACTTTTCAAGTTCAAAGATGACAAACGAAGACTTATAAATATGATGATCTTTATTCCATCCAGATGAGATGATGATCAGGAATTCAATTGCTTTGCTGATTTCTATGTCATCTTTCTTCCCTTTCTTTCGCTTCCGAAAGGAGCTTAACTAACTCTTTTCCTTCACGACTCAACCCTGAGTGATCCGTCTCTACTGCTCTCTCTGATCTGACTGACTTGAAGCCTCTTAACTGAATATATTGAAAATCTATCTTTCTTTGTGACGTCAGAAACGTGCTCAAACACGTGCTCTCCTCACGTGGATTTACATACACATATGTCCAACACATTTCTAACAAAATAAAAACATTCCTTAATTTACATTGTCCAATATCTGACCAACTAGTTGTATTGTGATTTAGTCATTTCTAAACACAATGGTCAATTCACTAAATTATTCACTTTTAAATTTTGAATACTGGGTTCGATTCTAGCCTTTTCCTTATAATAAATATTATTTTTAATCCTATTTACGTCTTTCTTTAATTACTAGGATCTGTCCCCTTCCATATATAACACAGGCAGGTAATTCCAAAGTCAAGCAGTCCGAGGAAAAAAGCTGTTAGTGCAGAAATTTTTTCCGGCATTTGGATACCTCTACATTTAAGGGGTGGGGTTTTGTTGCTAGTTGGATTGGTCAGAGGTATTTATGTCGAGGGAGCATAAGAGCAGGAGGTTCGTTGCAGCACATTCTATGGAAATACTTGTAAAACAAACACAGGGATGGTTAGAAACTCTCTTTTTCACCATGTCCAAAAGGAAAAGGCTAGTTGCAGGTGCACCAGCCCAGATGTTCCAACAATCCTCCAAGCATGAGTGAATAGTGGCTTTATAAAAATATAGAATACTGGCAGATGTGAGAAATTTTCTAGCACAGTAAAGGGAGGTCACCTTAATTTGAGCTGTGATTTGGCTGGAGCTTAGTGGGACCGATTAGACTGACTCTTTTTTGGACCCTATTCGAGAAGGAGAGACTAGTGGTAGATGCACCAGCCCAGATGTGGCAACAATACTCCATGCATGGGCAAATGGTGGCCTTGAAGAAGTACAGGATACTCTCAGGCGTGAGTAGTCTTCTAGCTCGATAGACGGAACCTACCTTCTTTGCAGCAGCCTTTGCAATATCCTTTATATATTTGTTCCAGTTCATATTGCCCGCAAATGTTAGGCCAAGGAGTTTGAAGGAAGACTTCTCAGGTTGGGATTATTTGTCATGGATATCGGTGGTTGGAGAGGTGTCTCGTAATCAAAGGAAAGCAGCTTAGTCTTACTAGCATTAAATATTACCATCCATTTGCGGCCCCGTTCTATTATGGTCTGGAGGTCATTTTCTAACAATTCTGCCATTGTCTTAGATTTATGTACATCTGTTCTTTCCTCATGCATATTATAGCGTTGTATCATCAGCAAATATACCCATCTCGGACACAATAATATCAGGGAGGTCTTTTATGAATATCAGGAATAATAATGGTCCAAGGATTGAAAAAGAAGTAATGTTTTATCCTCAATATTGATCACATCTTTATTGCATTAGGAATTACTTCAGGGTAACAGTGAAAAAACTTTCATAAAATAATTATCATGTAAAACTAAACAAGGTTATAATCAATCAATCGTGAAGGCGTGAAAATATTGTAACAATTTCTGATGGTCACAGCATCAAAACGACGTTACATTTCATCTATATATTTCATAGAGGCACTTTTACAAAATGCGTAAACTTCGATGACCATGGTTTTTGTAATCAACGACAACTTATTAAATCAACAAAGTTTATTTATTTTACAAAATGGTAATCTGACAGGTGAGAGAATTGAGGTCAGTCGGGGTGGTGGCGTGTGATTTGGTTGGTATGGATGATGGCAGAAGTGTGTCGCTAGCTTTGTTCCTTCCCCCTGTCTGATTGTTTCGACTTGTTTTTTTTTTTTTCACATCACTTTACATTTCTTGATTGGAATTTAACTGACCTCTTATTTCGACCTTTGATTTATAGCAATTCCAATCCAGAGTTAAATACTTCTCGCATTTTTTCATAATCCCGATTCTTCAATTAGAATCTAGGCTTGCCATCAACACCAGTAATCCGATTTATAACTGGTTTTGCCCGGTTCAGATATTTTCCAGCGTTGTCCATCACCTACGCAAAAAAATATTCCAGTGACTCCATCGTTACATCCAATCAATGAATGATTTTAAAAAAAAAAAAAGAGTCATTTACTTCTATATTTTTTTTCTTTCAATTTTTTGATTTCTGCATCAACCTAATAGGTCCTGAACTTTCAACTAAACTCCAACCTCTGTCTCATTGTCGAAACGTGGCATCCTCATGCCTATTTTACAACTATTTCAATGGCAAGTGTCCTGACAAACTCAAAGCACTTGTACCCCCTCGACGACAATACCCTCGACAAACCCAACAAGCAGCAAAATCCCACCCCTACACTGTAGAGATCCCTAGATGCCGTAAAGTCTTCTACTCAAATAGCTTTTTCCCTTCAAACTGCTGTGTATTGGAATTCCCTCCCAAGTCCCGGTTTCCCTAACTGTACTGACATGCAGAAATTCAAATGTAATGTAAACAGACATCTCGCTGTCCAATTCCCTAAATAGTTTCCCTGCAAATCTGGTCTTGATCAGAATGTAGGGTTCACATCAACACCAGCAATCCGATTTATGCCCGGATCAGATATTTTTCAGCGTTGTCAGTCACCTATGCAAAAAACATACTCCAATGACTCTATCGTCACATCCGATCGACGAATGAAAAAAAAAAAAAAAAACGAGTCACTTACTTCTAGATTTTCTTCTTTCAATTTTTCGATTTCTTCATCAGCCCCTGAAACAACAAAAAAAACACCATTTTACTCAAATTATAAGGAAATGAAAGAAAATTAAAAAATGATTACATTCGAAATTTCTGTTTTACAGCACATCAACCTCTTTTTTGTCATTTAATGCCAAAATAATACACATCATGGACACATACATACACATCGTGAACAGTTAATTGTATACAATTAGTTGAATACAAGTTTGTAATGAGCATGAATATGAAAACCCTGTAAAAATGATATTCTTCTGATGGTTGAGGGTTCAATTCTTAGTGTGGGCGACTGAGAAATACAATTGCGAATTACTTACGACCTTTATCCAGTCTGATGAATATGATGGCTGATGGAACAAGAGCATGCTACCTTCATCAAGTACATAAAATTTTCATGAATGAAAGAGTAGAACAAGTAAATTTATGAATGAAAGAGTAGAACAAGTAAATTTATGAATGAAAGAGTAGAACAAGTAAATTTATGAATGAAAGAGTAGAACAAGTAAATTTATGAATGAAAGAATAGAACAAGTAAATTTATGAATGAAAGAGTAGAACAAGTAAATTTATGAATGAAAGAGTAGAACAAGTAAATTTATGAATGAAAGACTAGAACAAGTAAATTTATGAATGAAAGAGTAGAACAAGTAAATTTATGAATGAAAGACTAGAACAAGTAAATTTATGAATGAAAGAGTAGAACAAGTAAATTTATGAATGAAAGAGTAGAACAAGTAAATTTATGAATGAAAGAGTAGAACAAGTAAATTTATGAATGAAAGACTAGAACAAGTAAATTTATGAATGAAAGAGTAGAACAAGTAAATTTATGAATGAAAGACTAGAACAAGTAAATTTATGAATGAAAGAGTAGAACAAGTAAATTTATGAATGAAAGAGTAGAACAAGTAAATTTATGAATGAAAGAGTAGAACAAGTAAATTTATGAATGAAAGAGTAGAACAAGTAAATTCATGAATGAAAGACTAGAACAAGTAAATTTATGAATGAAAGAGTAGAACAAGTAAATTTCAGCTTAGAACAGGTCAACTTTTATTTTCAGCATTGACATTAAAACGATTTTCATAGTTCACCAAACAAATACAATCACAAATCATTCTTTTTTTTTCACATTGTTTTTATCAGTTGAAGACATTGATATCTATGAAACTAAGACAAGATATAATAGATCTGGTCCTTTTCTTTTATGGCATATGTTGTTTGGAAAAATGGGATCGTAATTAGTTGGTAACGTTCAATGCCGCCAAGACTAAGCTTATTTCCTTTAATAATTACAAGAAACCTTCTCAACCACTGATTGCCATGGCTAATGATACACTGCCTGAAAGTACTTCCCTCAAACTCCTAGGGTTAACATTCATAGACAACATGAATTGGAATAAATACATTGAGGCAATTGCCAAGGCTGCTGAGAGGAAGATAGGCTCTCTCTACTGTGTTAAAAGGTTACTCACATCTGAGAGTATCCTGTATCTCTACAAGGTCACGGTTCGACCATGCATGGAGTACTGTTGCCACATCTCAGTTGGTGCATCTGCCACTAGACTCTCGCTCCTAGACAGGGTTTAAAAAAGAGTCGCCAACCTAATAGGTCCTGAACTTTCAACTAAACTCCAACCTTTGTTCCATCGCCGAAACGTGACATCATTGTGCGTGTTTTACAAGTATTTCAGTGGCATGTGCTCTGACAAACTCAAAGCACTAGTACCCTTTCGACAATACCCTCAACAAACTCGACAAGCAGCAAAATCCCACCCCTACACTGTAGAAATCTCTAGATGCTGTAAAGCCTTCTGCTTGAATATCTTTTTCCTTCGCACTGTTGCACTTTGGAATTCCATATCGAGCCCCTGCTTCCCTAACTGTACTGATATGCAGAAATTCAAGTGTAATGTGAGCAGACATCTTGCTGCTCAACTCCCTAAATAGTATCCCTGCAAATCTGATCCCAAATAGTAGCCCCTTACGACTAAGTGGCCCTGTGCCTTGTTTGGAGTGAAAGACAATAAAAAAAAAGACTTTTCTTAAAACTGAAACAAATATGCAGAGTTGCATTTTTCTCCTTTTGTTTGTTTCCTTGCGACTGTCTCAGCCACAAAGTGTTGGGTCAGAGTGTTAAACCGTAATCACACCATTGAAGAAGATTAACAACAACATTGCAAAGGAAAAGGAAAGAAACAATAATATCAATGTTTGGTGCATTTTAGGTCAGAAAACCAGGATCTTCAGACAGCCTGATCTAGAGCACCAGTCAGGATATAAAAGAAAGGACACTAAATAAGAAAAATATAAGTTTTTTTTTTTCCCCCCCAAATCTCATATTTTTGTTATTTATATAAAAGAACTGGAATTTTTTTTATGACATATATACACATCATGCAACAAAAAATGTCATATTCCAAAAATCACATCATTGATTTTTTTACATAGGAAATCATTTTTTTTTTTTTTTTACAATTTTTAGCGATTTTAACAGTAAATTGTACCCATTGCAAGGCTGATTCTGATCTCGATAGTTCCAACTGAGTTGTCTTCCCCTTATTTATTAAACATGGCGGATCAAAAGATAAGGTGTTGCTCTACCATAAAATTTGATTTTTTTTATAAAAAAAAATAATTGATCAATTTATGTGATTTTGGGATGTGACACTTTCGTTCCATACCAAGTATGTACATTATAAAGTTTTTTAAGATTTTTTTTTGTGTTTTCGTTTTGAAAATAAGTTCAATACTAAATAGGCATTAAATTTTTTTTAAATTCACATTTTCACAAACATCTACAAGAAATCCAACTAAACAATCATTATCGATGGTTGTTTATATGATTTAACAAGTTGCGAACAGAGGGACCACACGTGCATTATTAATTTTTCATCTCTTTTGGAGGAGTTTTCTGAAGGTTGGAGGGTGGGTAGGTCTTTGTCTGTTGGAGAATGGATATTTGATGTATGTCTTTAAAAAGAATTTTTTTTAATAAATGGTGCTTCCTTCGGGCCAGGATCAAAGTGTAGCATCTGTTCCGGCAGATACTGCAAGCTATGACTAGCTATGACTAGCAAAGACCAGATGTGGGGGCAACCCCACATGCCTGACCTTTAACCAGCTCCCATTTCCCACCTCTCGGGAGCTGGTCCCCTTTTTCCCTTCCCCCTCCCTTCACTCCTCACATTAAAAATCGGCCTTGTGCCTAATTTGCTCGGTGGGGGAGCAAATAAATACCATCTGTTCTGCAGATGCTGCACTTAAGATAATTTGTACCAGTCAATAGAGGGGCCAACCCTCTATACTGGGGCAATTATTATTTTTGGTAATCAGAGTGCCCCCTTTTTGCCTACTTTTAGGGGAGCTGGTTTTTACCCCACATTAAAAACGGCCTTGTGCCTAATTTCCTTTGGTGGGGAAGCAAATAAATACCATAAATAGTGCTTATTTTCACTGTGATTCAAGTAAAATATGGCAGTTTGGATCAATTAGGTTTCAAAGACCCCATAAGATAAACAATGAAAAGGACAATTCTGGGTTGACGCCAACTGACTTTCAATGCATTTAAGAAAAGGAAGTGGGGGATATGTTAAATATTTATTTTTTAATGTAGGGTGTGTTTTTTTGTTTTTTTTAGATTTTAGAATACTAGGAACATGATCTCTGCAGAGTTTTTTATTAAAAAGTTTGTAAAAAATTTTTAAAAATAAAAACCAGAACCCTACATTAAAAAATAAATATTTAATAAACCTCTCTTTTTCTTAAAATAAACCTTTCCCCATATCAAAAATTTTTTTTTTAAATCAACGTTTTTATGAAAAGCCAAACAACTCTAGTTTATTATCGGTTTGTTTACAGATGTTATATGCCTCGAAAGTCAACCCGTGTCGCCTCAAAGTTGCTTATTTTCTGAAATCCTTGAAACATAATTCATCCAGCAGTTCAAAATAAAATAACCAGAAAACTTATAAATATACTTAGTTATTAGTAAAAAAAAATATTAGTGCACAAAAAATTACGGAAAATCATCAAGTAGAATTTGAATAAAAAATAAAATTTACTATTGTAACATGGCCGTTACACTTCAATTACTCAGACCCGCACGTTGTCTGGTACCATCACAGAAACAAACAAACAAGGAAGGACATAAAAATACGACTCAGCATTTTTTTTAGGTGAATACAAAAAGCATTTATTCCTGTCATTTCCGACAACGCACTTCAATGTGTTTCAAAATATCACTCATGCGTCGAACATGTCTATCGAGATGCTCTTTCATGCACGTCTTTTTCCTCACTTGCTTTTCCGTTTTTTTCAACCACGCAGTGCATTTTCTCTCACCACATAAGAGTCAAAACACGTCCAATCATTTCCTTTGTTTGACCACGTGCTACCTTTTTTTCTCCTTCTTCCCATGACGTCAGCATGCGCACACTTGCTAAAATTTGTATATTTTCACTAACCAGCTATCATAGGCTGCTGCTGGTTTTCTCAGACAAGCTCTGTTACAATAAGAATGCACCACTTTGTTAGACTATTCAGAGTCAGACAACTCTGCACGACAAGACTGTATGGAGTCTTCATATCAAAAGAAGGGAGATAATCTTTTATGCTATACTGGCTTGACGTGAAGATAGTTATTTCTATTCCACAGTGAGAAATGTAACACAAGGGTTGGAAAGTAGGATTGAAAAGTCAGCATCCCGAGGAGAAGCACCCCCGTCTACATTCCGCAGCAGAGGTGCCTCAGGTGATTAGCAATAAACTAACTTCTCAAAGGGGAAAGCAGAGCCTGAGAGGCCAAACCTCATAGGCCCTGTCGGTGGGGCATTAGAATACACCGACTGCCCCCCCTGCAGAGGGTAAAAGTCCCTCAATGGGGGTCCTGGATATGACCTTAAACTATATCCAGTGGTGAGGCCCCAGCTTGTGGGCTTTGGGGAGTGTGGAGTCACCCTATAATTGCCATTACTCCCAGGTCCACTCTGACCCAGAGTGGTAGTACCTGTTAGGGTTCCAACTATGGGTTAAATAGAAACCGACTTGAAAACAACAAATATATTTTATTAAAAATTTTTTCTTCAAAATCACTGGATTCGGCATTAAATAACCCGAAAAGGGCTGATATGCCGTAAAACAAAAACAACCAACCAACCAACCAAACCTCATAGAACTGCTCAGGACCACTCTTATACCGCAATCAACAAGTCATTACAAGAATTGCCTAGTCTCTGTTGAGTTTGGTGCCGAGTGCTTGTTTCATGTGAATGTCATTTGGATTTTGTGGATTTCAAATACTAAATCAATTTTATTTTTCTATTTAAATTCTACTCAATAATTTTGTGTAATTTTTGGTATACACTATTATTTTTCACTGATAAATTTTCTTGTTAGTTTAATTTTCAACTGCCATATTTCATTCAGGTCTCTATAAAAATATGTACAAAATAAAGATGGTCTCTTACTTGAAAGTGATTTTTTCAATTCGGAAACATATCCTTCGGATGACTCTAGCTCATTTTCCAGTTGTGATATTTTTTCCTTGAGCTTGGTAATTTCCTTCTCAGATAAATCAATTTGTTCCTAAAAGACAAAATTCAAACAAAAATCGACGCTGTTTTAAAATTTGTCACTGTGTAGAGGGAGACAACTCTCGTTTACTAAGAGATTCATTGTTTTCATATCATAATTTAGGATGCTCAATGCAACAATATTTTTTATTAAATCAAAACATTAAAAAAAAAAAAAAAAAGAAAGCCGTGCTGATTTTTTTTTAATTTAACAAAGTTGATAACAATAATAATACAAAATGTATTCTTTACGCGACTATTAAAAGAATCATTTGTTTTCATATCCTAATTTACGATGCTAAAACCAACGAACCAACAATATTTTTATTGGATGAAAACATTTTTTAAAAAAGCTGCGGCAACTTTTTTCTACATTTTTTACGACTTACTAAGAGATTAAATGCGATGATAGAAATTATAATTTTTTTCAAAAAAAACTTTTTAATACAACAAGGATAAAAATATGAAAAGGCTGTGCCAGCTTTTTTTTTTTTTTACTGAACAAAGTTTATAATATTAATAACTATAACATCTACAATATAAAAGCGAAAATGTGTGTGTGCATTTTTTTTGTGTATGTCTGGCTTTTGGAGGGAGGGGAAGGTGCTCTGGGTGGTTACTCTTTCTTAGTACCGTTTATATGGTACCTAGATTA
This sequence comes from Euprymna scolopes, assembly GCF_053919585.1. NCBI lineage: Eukaryota > Metazoa > Mollusca > Cephalopoda > Sepiida > Sepiolidae > Euprymna > Euprymna scolopes. The sequence goes on along the minus strand of NC_136517.1, from coordinate 95,216,674 downwards.
TAATATCTATGATTTACACAAGGGGGTGGTATCTTTTATTTGGGCGACTTTTACACGCTATTTTCACAGTATTTCTTAGTCTCCCCATGTTTATTTGGCTTTTCCGTATATAAACGAAACTGATCCCATAGCAAAATTAGCCTCCCTGCCACTCATGCTCGGGACGTCCAGAAAGCAACGAAGTTTGATCAATGCGGCCAAAACCTGTCATATCAGACAATTGCTATTCATTTTGACACTCTCCTATTTATGAGGAGGTTTTCCCTAACATCTTGGGGGAAACGCAGACACTGGCTTGCAGCCAAAGTTAAGTTCCCCCATATGGCGTGATGTTTGACCTCATTAAGTTTACGCACCTGTCACTTAAGTTTTTAACCGTTAAATTAAAACGCTTTTTCATTCCTCTCCCTTTGTTGCCGAGTGGGTAGGATACGAGTCTTTTTTATTCCCTTTCTTTTCCACCTTCATGTCAAGACTTCAGGTTTGAGCCTACCTTCCTACAAAAACTTCTTTTTTTTTCTTTTACACCTCCAAACACCCGGGCAATGCCGGGTACCCCCGCTAGTCTATAATATAAATCTCACCTGTCTGTTTAAATGTATGTATGTCTGTATGTCTCGCAAAAACTTTCGACAGAAGCAACAGATTTTCATTAGATCGGTATCATTTTGAAGCTCGACTCTTCGGACAACAAATATCGAAAAATTGGCCAAAAACATCCTTCATCCTCAGCTGCGCACTTTTCTACAGGGAGAGGTCGCTTTTTTCGCCAATATTTTCAAAAGTAATCGGCTTTTTTTGATTGTCTAGCCTTAATTTGAACCTACATCACTTCCAGTTTGGTGATGGGCGCAACAGCTAACACGTCACGTTTTTTAAATGTTTTTAAATATCGTTGGTTCGTTGGTTTTAGCATCGTAAATTGTGATATGAAAACAAAAATGATTCTCTTAATAGTCGCATAAAGACTACATTTTGTATTGTTAATGTTATCAACTTTTATATTACATTTTACATTAAAAAAAAATTTGTTGCAGTTTTCTTTTTTTAATGTTTTGATTTAATAAAAAATACTGTCGCATTGAGCGTCCTAAATTATGGGATTAAAAAATAAACAAAGTTGTCTCTCTCTGCAAATTGTAAAACAGCGCCCAAAAATCTTCATCTAAAAACGCATACAAACATTTAAAATATCTTCAAGAAAGACTTGGATCTCGGAGAAATATTAAATTTGAACGGTATATTGAGATGCGTGCAGAACAGAAGACATTGTTGGTATGGTCACTTTGAAAGAATGAATGAGAGTTCTTGGGTTGGTAGATGTAGAACAGTTGAGGTAATAGGGTCAGTTGGAATGAGAGAAAGTGATACAGGTGAATTTAAGAAAGAGAAAAATAAATAAAGACCTGGCCAGAAGTAGGTTAGTTTAGAAAAGGAGATCTAAAAGCTGGCCAACACATGCCATCACGTAAAATGAATGTTAAACTAAATATGATAATAATTACTTTAAATTTCAATTTAAACATTTTTTTTAATTATTTGCGTTCTTTCGAAAACTGTTCTCATCTTGAGTGTGATTTTCGGAACGTTTTGGACAATGTAACCTACGACCTTCTTCAGATATGTATCTTGTCCAACTCCAGAATGTTTCTGTCGAACTCAGAAATTTGGATAGAATTTCAAACGGAACCTTTTATTTACTTCACGGGAGAAGCATGCTTTTGTTCCATCAGTGATGACCGGAGAGAGCAACTATTAAACAACTAGAAATAAAATAGGTTTAAGGCTACCAAAATTCATACTACAACCGTCCGCAAGGACTCATAACGCAGTGGTTAGAGTACTTTGAAAAAAATCAATAGTAAAAAGTTATATTCTCCCGAAGGTTGAAGGTTCAATTCTCAGTGTGGGCGACCGAAAAATATAATTGCAAATTACTTAGGACATGGCTGATGGAACAAGAACATGCTACCCCCGTCAAGTAAATATAAAGGGTTCTGTTCAAAATTTTGCCCAGATTTCCGAGTTCAACAGAAACATTCCCAAGTTCGACAAGATATACCTGAAGAAAGTCGAAGGTTACATCGACCGAAACGTGAAAATCACACTTAAGATGAGAATAGAAGTCTGATGAATCCAAACAATATGAATAACTAATCCTCATCTCAAAAATTCAGAAACATAGTATTTTTAATCACGACACTTGTATTAAAATTTTACTATACTTTTTTTGATCGAACCTACAAATCTGTTGGGGAAACGGGTTTAATTGCCAATAATAGATAAGGTGCAGTCGTTATTCACTGACTCGAATGTTGGTCTTGTTAGGCTCTTCTGACTGGAAACATTGTTGAGACTTTGACTGATTTTCATCTTGTTCCTCACTCAAGACCTTACTGAATTAGGTGACCTCCCATAGATTTGCCTAATCCATATATCTATACAAGATAGAATGTGTGTGGGGGGACAACTCTCAACCTATATACTCAATGAATTTTAGATCTACAGACTTGAAACTTGATCGAAAATTTTTTAATTGGTTTTCATCCAGAAAAAAGAGAAGGGGTCAAAATTGAAAAATTAGTACATGGAGGGGGGGGGGGGGTCATCGGATTCTTATCTGTTTGTCAACTGTTCCATGAATGCGCATCCGCAAATCATTCACATGACATATGACTTATGCTAAGAATAAGTAGGTTTGGAAACACTTTTTAAAGATCGTTGCAAGCTGGCCTAATGACTATCGTACTTGAATCAGTCTTAAGGTTTTAGTTTTGATCTCAGCTAGAGTATTTTTTTTACTTACAAGAAGTGAACTGTTTAGAAAAAAAACAATATTCGCATGCACATGTCTCAGTTTGTTCCGTTTTTTTTACTTCATTTTTTTAAAAAAGGAATTTAACATTACGTTTAATACCAAGCAATGCAGCATATATCTGCTAGTATCATATTATGTAATAAATTTTCCTCTAATGAATAATGTTTTTAATGACATTTTAATTGCATTTTTTTATGCCATTTTAATATCACTTGTAATATTTTTATGACATTTTAATAGATTTCAATAACATTTTTAATGACATTTTTTTTTTAATTGCATTTAATACATTTTAAATAACAATTTAATAATTTCATTAGATTTTTAATTAGATTTTAATGACATTATTTTAGATTGCATTTTGATTTCTTACCTGTAATTTATTACGATCAGGCAAAATATCTTGCTGCTCAACTGAAACTAACAAAGAAAAAAAAATATATTAATTTCTCATTAATTTTATGCATCAAATATTGGTATAAGGAACAAAAATTTTTAAATTCTCAAATCTTCATACACAAATTCTAATTGCATTTTTATCCAACTTTCAGGTTAGGATCAAAGTTTAGTATCTGTTTAGTCTCAAGAAGACATCTTTCCAGGCTTTAACTCCTCATTTAAGAGAGGATAGGTTTATTAACTGTTTCCTGAGACATTTATTTACGAACAAGTGCTGAGAAGATTTTTTTCAGACATTTTGGTATTGTTCAAAGAGTTTTACTATCTTGCTCGTGATTACTGGAGTGTCTCGTTTTGGTTGGTCGTTTTGTTTTTTTGGCATATCAACCCTTTTCGGGTTATTTAATGCTGAAGCGAGTTATTTTGAAAAAAAAAAGCTTCAAATATTTCTTCAAAAAAAAAAAAAAAGCTTCAAATATATCTTTAAAAAAAAAAGCTTCAAATATATCTTCAAAAAAAAAAAAGCTTCAAATATATCTTCAAAAAAAAAAAAAAAGCTTCAAATATATCTTCAAAAAAAAAAAGCTTCAAATATATCTTTTAAAAAAAAAAAAAAAAAAAAAAAGCTTCAAATATATCTTCAAATATTTATTTGTAGAGTTTTGTTTGGTTGTTTTGTTTAACCAGTCAGGAAGTGAGGGAGATAGAAAGTGAAAGGGGAAATGGGGAAAAGGAAAAGGAGAAAAGTGAAAAGGGGGAAAGGGTGGTTGTTTATTAATTTTATTTATTGCGGACTATTATCCTCATCTTTTTAGTTATTGTTTCACGACATTTCAGATAACTATTCTTCTGGCCTTCGTCAGGAGGTAACTGCAACATGATAGGAATTCCGAATCTCCTAACTGCCTTTCGTAGTTGTTGTCGTCTCACCAGGTTTTGGCCAAGTAAGCCTCTGGCCAGCTTTGCGTAGGATTGAAACCGCTATCTTCAGACAATTCTCACCTGGAACCGTAGAGATTCAACGTCTCTATCCACTGCGCAACGGGCCCCAAAGATGAGGATAGTAGTCCACAATAAATAAAATTAATAAATAATTCTCATCTCAATAATGAATTTCAATTAAATAATATATATAGGGTGGTTGTTATTTTGTTTTTTTAGTTTTGCAGAACATAATTAAGTTTTGCAAAAGGAAGTAAAAAAACAAAAAGCATTAATGTTAGGAGTGACTCGTGTTAAAGTTGTGATCTGATGAAGTCCTTTAATTTCAATGCGATCTGATGAAGTCCTTTAATTTCAATGCAATCTGATGAAGTCCTTTAATTTCAATGCAATCTGATGAAGTCCTTTAATTTCAATGCAATCTGATGAAGTCCTTTAATTTCAATGCAATCTGATGAAGTCCTTTAATTTCAATGCGATCTGATGAAGTCCTTTAATTTCAATGCGATCTGATGAAGTCCTTTAATTTCAATGCGATCTGATGAAGTCCTTTAATTTCAATGCGATCTGATGAAGTCCTTTAATTTCAATGCGATCTGATGAAGTCCTTTAATTTCAATGCAATCTGATGAAGTCCTTTAATTTCAATGCGATCTGATGAAGTCCTTTAATTTCAATGCGATCTGATGAAGTCCTTTAATTTCAATGCGATCTGATGAAGTCCTTTAATTTCAATGCAATCTGATGAAGTCCTTTAATTTCAATGCGATCTGATGAAGTCCTTTAATTTCAATGCGATCTGATGAAGTCCTTTAATTTCAATGCGATCTGATGAAGTCCTTTAATTTCAATGCGATCTGATGAAGTCCTTTAATTTCAATGCGATCTGATGAAGTCCTTTAATTTCAATGCGATCTGATGAAGTCCTTTAATTTCAATGCGATCTGATGAAGTCCTTTAATTTCAATGCGATCTGATGAAGTCCTTTAATTTCAATGCGATCTGATGAAGTCCTTTAATTTCAATGCTATCTGATGAAGTCCTTTAATTTCAATGCGATCTGATGAAGTCCTTTAATTTCAATGCGATCTGATGAAGTCCTTTAATTTCAATGCGATCTGATGAAGTCCTTTAATTTCAATGCGATCTGATGAAGTCCTTTAATTTCAATGCGATCTGATGAAGTCCTTTAATTTCAATGCGATCTGATGAAGTCCTTTAATTTCAATGCGATCTGATGAAGTCCTTTAATTTCAATGCGATCTGATGAAGTCCTTTAATTTCAATGCGATCTGATGAAGTCCTTTAATTTCAATGCGATCTGATGAAGTCCTTTAATTTCAATGCGATCTGATGAAGTCCTTTAATTTCAATGCGATCTGATGAAGTCCTTTAATTTCAATGCGATCTGATGAAGTCCTTTAATTTCAATGCGATCTGATGAAGTCCTTTAATTTCAATGCGATCTGATGAAGTCCTTTAATTTCAATGCGATCTGATGAAGTCCTTTAATTTCAATGCGATCTGATGAAGTCCTTTAATTTCAATGCAATCTGATGAAGTCCTTTAATTTCAATGCAATCTGATGAAGTCCTTTAATTTAAATGCGATCTGATGAAGTCCTTTAATTTCAATGCGATCTGATGAAGTCCTTTAATTTCAATGCGATCTGATGAAGTCCTTTAATTTCAATGCGATCTGATGAAGTCCTTTAATTTCAATGCGATCTGATGAAGTCCTTTAATTTCAATGCAATCTGATGAAGTCCTTTAATTTCAATGCGATCTGATGAAGTCCTTTAATTTCAATGCAATCTGATGAAGTCCTTTAATTTCAATGCGATCTGATGAAGTCCTTTAATTTCAATGCGATCTGATGAAGTCCTTTAATTTCAATGCGATCTGATGAAGTCCTTTAATTTCAATGTGATCTGATAAAGTCCTTTAATTTCAATGTGATCTGATAAAGTCCTTTAATTTCAATGCGATATGATGAAGTCCTTTAATTTCAATGCGATCTGATGAAGTCCTTTAATTTCAATGTGATCTGATGAAGTCCTTTAATTTCAATGTGATCTGATGAAGTCCTTTAATTTCAATGTGATCTGATGAAGTCCTTTAATTTCAATGCGATCTGATGAAGTCCTTTAATTTCAATGTGATCTGATGAAGTCCTTTAATTTCAATGTGATCTGATGAAGTCCTTTAATTTCAATGTGATCTGATGAAGTCCTTTAATTTCAATGCGATCTGATGAAGTCCTTTAATTTCAATGTGATCTGATGAAGTCCTTTAATTTCAATGTGATCTGATGAAGTCCTTTAATTTCAATGCGATCTGATGAAGTCCTTTAATTTCAATGTGATCTGTAAGTCTGATGTCAGTCATGAATCTCGTTTGATGATTTTGAAATGTTTCTATTTTTCTGCAGCAATGAAGCCAGCAAATTTATGCACTCCAGATCATAGAGTACAACAAGGAGTATGTAAATCTTATCATTTCTAGCTTTAATGTGAGAAGGTACTATCGAGTTGCCATTAACAGGAAAGTAGTCCTACGGCAACACGTTCCACAAGAGTGAAGCTCTTGCAAAGAAGCTCTGTCAATAGACATTCCACAGAACGTCGTGATAGTAAAATGAGTTCTTTTCTGTATATGTCTTAGAAAAAGTAACCAAAGATTAGAGCTCAGTCGAGCAACTTTCATGGAAATAATAATACATTAAAGAGAGACTAGCAACGTGTTTTTCTGAGATAAAAAGGGTTAAAGGTAGTATCAGTGTCCAATCGAACGCAGTAGATCCGATAGAATATGAACTCAGAACCATTTTCAAACTCTGTAACAGTGTTAGATATTTTAACCCAACACCAACAAGTCAAAATTATGTTAACGAGTATGAATTTTGAGAGTGTTTCATTAGTTATATGTCAGGACAACCTGGCAGCAAACGGAAATAGACCCAGTGCACTTAGTGAGTGGGGTCCAGACAAAACACGTTAGAAGCAAGTATTGAAGTATTAGATAGGAATTACATTAAGTGTTCACGATGAGGCAGTTTTAGGAAGTGATCGCACAAGACATGCTTTTTTTTTTTTTTTTTTTTTTTTAATTTTCACCCCAAACAAGGCACAGTGCCACTTCGAAGTAAGGCGACAACTATCGAGGACATAAGTTGCAGGGATATTATGAAGGGAGATGAGCAGCAAGATGTCTGTTCACATTACACTTGACCTTCTGCATGTCAGTACAGTTGGGAAAGCAGAATCCTGGAAGGGAGTTCCAAAGTATAGCAGTTCTGGGGAAGAAACTATTGAAGTAGAAGGCTTTCTTAGATCTAGGGATCTATACTGTGTAGGGGTGGGATTTAGCTGCTTGATAATGTAGAAATTAGTGATTGGACGATTCCAATATTTTTCCCGATTCCAATACAATTACTGATTCCATACTAAATTCCCGATTCCAATACAATTACTGATTCCATACTAAATTCCCGATTCCAATACAATTACTGATTCCATACTAAATTCCCGATTCCAATACTTTATAGATCTCTTTATATTTAACTATAGAATTGTTTTGGTTTTTTTTTTCAATTACCATAAAAACATGTTAAATGTGCAGATATTTTCACAAACGTAAAAATGCTTGTGTGGAGGGGAGAGGGTGTCTGTCGATTTTGGCTTTACTGGTAGTTTAAAAATCAATAAATATTTACTGGAAGTTTAAAAATCAATAAATATTTACTGGAAGTTTAAAAATCAATAAATATTTACTGGTAGTTTAAAAATCAATAAATATTTACTGGAAGTTTAAAAATCAATAAATATTTACTGGTAGTTTAAAAATCAATAAATATTTACTGGAAGTTTAAAAATCAATAAATATTTACTGGTAGTTTAAAAATCAATAAATATTTACTGGAAGTTTAAAAATCAATAAATATTTACTGGTAGTTTAAAAATCAATAAATATTTACTGGAAGTTTAAAAATCAATAAATATTTACTGGTAGTTTAAAAATCAATAAATATTTACTGGAAGTTTAAAAATCAATAAATATTTACTGGTAGTTTAAAAATCAATAAATATTTACCGGAAGTTTAAAAATCAATAAATATTTACTGGTAGTTTAAAAATCAATAAATATTTACTGGAAGTTTAAAAATCAATAAATATTTACTGGTAGTTTAAAAATCAATAAATATTTACTGGAAGTTTAAAAATCAATAAATATTTACTGGTAGTTTAAAAATCAATAAATATTTACTGGTAGTTTAAAAATCAATAAATATTTACTGGAAGTTTAAAAATCAATAAATATTTACTGGTAGTTTAAAAATCAATAAATATTTACCGGAAGTTTAAAAATCAATAAATATTTACTGGAAGTTTAAAAATCAATAAATATTTACTGGTAGTTTAAAAATCAATAAATATTTACTGGAAGTTTAAAAATCAATAAATATTTACTGGTAGTTTAAAAATCAATAAATATTTACTGGAAGTTTAAAAATCAATAAATATTCACTGGTAGTTTAAAAATCAATAAATATTTACTGGAAGTTTAAAAATCAATAAATATTTACTGGAAGTTTAAAAATCAATAAATATTTACTGGTAGTTTAAAAATCAATAAATATTTACTGGAAGTTTAAAAATCAATAAATATTTACTGGTAGTTTAAAAATCAATAAATATTTACCGAAAGTTTAAAAATCAATAAATATTTACTGGAAGTTTAAAAATCAATAAATATTTACTGGTAGTTTAAAAATCAATAAATATTTACTGGAAGTTTAAAAATCAATAAATATTTACTGGTAGTTTAAAAATCAATAAATATTTACTGGAAGTTTAAAAATCAATAAATATTTACTGGTAGTTTAAAAATCAATAAATATTTACTGGAAGTTTAAAAATCAATAAATATTTACTGGTAGTTTAAAAATCAATAAATATTTACTGGAAGTTTAAAAATCAATAAATATTTACTGGTAGTTTAAAAATCAATAAATATTTACCGGAAGTTTAAAAATCAATAAATATTTACTGGTAGTTTAAAAATCAATAAATATTTACTGGAAGTTTAAAAATCAATAAATATTTACTGGTAGTTTAAAAAATCAATAAATATTTATTATTTTATTATTACTACCAGCAGTGGAAGATTTTGCTTTAAAAAATCAAATAAAAAAGACAATCAAAAGAATCATTTTGGCATCGGAAAATAGACACACATCGTTCCAATTCTGATACCCGTAAAATTTCCGATTAACGATTCCAATTAATTATCCCAACACTCATAGAAAATTGAGTGAAGATTTCATCGAGACTGTCCGTTCATTGACCATTTCTTTAAGACCAAGAAAATTAAATAAAATAGAATTTATTTTAGCTTTTCTTTTACAAGGAATTAATTTTGGTCTTTCCCCTTATGAACGAACTTCTCTCCTCAACAAAACCTTTAAAGCCACCAAGTCTCCATTGTGCCATACATGGGTTTAATTGCAGAGTTGAACAGTCAATCAATGGCTACTAGACAATGCAATAAGGAATGGCATACAGAGAAAAACAACAAAAAACAGAACACCAGCAGAAACTGTGCAACATATGTAGAAAAGACTTTTATTGATTTGTTCATTTATTGTTCATCAGTGATAACCCACAAATGCAGCAGATATGTTTGTTGATGAAAAAGTTCAGAGTCTAACTCTCTAGACAAAACATGCTAAAAGCATGTGTTGATAATTACATCAGAAATGATCACGTGTTTGGGGGTTGGAACAGAGTTTCGGACGGTTCCGCGATGAGGAAGCGGCAGGACGAGACATCCAATGATGTAGTATATTTCCTCGAGACTTGTTCATTCGTCAACCTTTCTTTGATAAGGAGTTAATTTTGGTCTCTCCCCTTGACAATGTACCTCTCTCCCAAATAAAACCTTTAAAACCACCAAAAAGCCATCATTGTTTCATACGAGTTATCCATCAGAATTAAACGATGTAACAATCCAGATCAACGGCTACAAAGATGGGAAGTGACAATGGAAAGAATGGAGATCGGACTGTATGTTAAAAAAAAAAAAAGATTTAATTGAATTGTTTCTTGATCACATGGGGATGCAGTCAATGAAAAAGATTCTTACCATCACTTCCAGTTTCCTCTTGCTGCGTTCGCTTAAGTAAGGCGATCTTCTGCGCAAACATACTCTGCAATGCGGCGACCTCATCTTGCCGACTTTCCTTTTCTTTTTGCAACTTTTGCTGTAATTCCTACAAAACAAAAAATATAGAAGAAAAATATATACATGTATAAGAAGGCTGTAGCAATGTAGGAAACTGGAATGGTGAATGTGATGTAGGAACAAAAACAAATGACCAAAGGTTTTATTAAGATTATAAGTCCAGGATATCTCTGATAATTGAGGGCAGTAAATTTATTAATAATATAATACTTATTATTAAAATTGGAAATATGTTCAAATTTTCACCAACTATATGAAAAATAGCTCCATTGCCATGGCTGAGGCGACTAAGACGTTGGAACAGACATTGCAAATCTCCAAGGAGCTGAGTTCAATCCTGAGCGAAAGCAGTGGCAGTGACAACACAATGGCAGCGATAGACGCAGCAGCAACAGCATTAAGCTACCGCAGCAGGGACGGCCTGAATGGAACGAGAATATGGTACCCCCGTAACAATAAAGGGTTGGGTTTGAAATTAAAAAAAAAACAGTTCCCGAGTTCGAGATACACCTGAAGAAGGCCGAAGGATGATACAGCCGATACGTAGTGGAAAAAACACAGAAGATGAGGAAATGAGTCCGAAAAACGAAATCCGTGTTTTGGTTTGGTTTGATAGTTTTGTTTTAGAGCAGAGCAACGCTTTTGGGTTATTTAACTCTTTACCGCCAAATTGTACTTTCAAGTCGCCTTCCAAAAAACACCTGTATAGGAAATATTTCTTATTCTTATGGTTTGTTAGTCCAACTGGTCTACAAAGTACAGGTCTATGATGCATGGTTCAACAAGTGAATGAGGGTTTTTTTTATGTTTGTGCATCAGTTGCACGCTGAACTTCATCACGTGTGGATTTCATGATTAAAAAATTTATCGCATAAAAAAAAATTCTGATGATAAAGGGTTAACGCCAAATCCAGTCATTTTAGTGAAAGTTTTTATGATTCAATTTCTTTATATCTTCAAATATTTATTCATGATGTTTGGTTTGGTTGGTTTGTAGAGAAAATTGTTGGTTTTGTTGAAAATGTTTTACAGTCAGCCTGATCTGATAGAACGAGACATGAGGTTGCGGTGCACAACGTACATGTAATATTTCATTTTTATCGAAAGACAAATATGATACAAGTTTAATTTGACAAATAATTGTTTTTTTTGTGTCGATTTTAGACTTTTGAGAGATGAAAAAATTTCGTATTTTTACTGAAAAAAAAAATCAAAATGAACATTTTTTTATGAAAGCGTAACAATAAGATCCGATTTAAGAAATTAAAGATGACATTTTTTGACTTTTCAAATTCTCAGTTTGGTGCAACTTTAATTTGTCGTCCAACCTAATGTAATATAGTGCATATGAGCGCGTGGGAAAGTAGTAGCGAAGGATAGCTGGCTTGTGAGGAGATTAGCACCAGCTGGATTAGCCGAAAAATGCACATATGCAAATTAGGAAGTATACGCGAGAAGGAAAAAAAAAAAAAAGGAGAAAAAATGCACCACGTCCTTGAGGGAGATGCAAAGTGTGCGTCAAAGAAAATGGACATGTAAAGTCAAGAACAAGAATAGGCCGACTGTGACCGGCATATGGTCGAAGAAAAGAAGTGTACACCGGGCGAGATGGAGGATGGCGAGAGACTTTCAAGTGGTGTCAAGACGTTTGCGAAAATGGTAATAAAAACTCTTGTTAAAAAAGAAAAAATGCCAACCCAGATTTTTATTTATTTCTTTCCTTCATTTTCGAACAAAGGCATTTCGGGGGAAAACATTCTTACGCACTTATGTGTCCTGCCGAAATTATTATAAATTCCAAAATTAACAAAACATTGTCCAATAGAAGACGTGATAGAACTTATTTCAGGAAAAAAAAGCGTGCAATATTATCGAGAATAAGCAAGATGGACGATCTGAAAGCAGTTATCTCCCCCTGATTTTGAACATCTAAAGAGTCAATTTACATTAAAAAATCGCGACTTTGAAAAATTCTGCTTTTACTTATAATTATTTTTCTACTGAACGATTTTTTGTAGTCTTCGGAATTTATACTGATTTCGGCATGATACATAAGTACATAACGGTTTTCTCTGAAATGTATTTTTTCAAAGACACACTATAGTAAAGTTGCACCCTCAGTTTTTCAGTGGCGCACAGGTTACATTTCTTTTACATGCGAATATAAAAAGGCTTAGAAAGCATTACTTACGTTATTGCTGGTTTGTAAGTTGGCAATATTTGCGAGCAGTTGAGAAGATTCATTTCCATCGGAGCCCTAGAAAATATTAAAATTACATTTGTAATTTTAATGGACATGTAAGTCAAGGACAAGTTGTTAATAAACATTTTATAAAAAATTTTTTTAATGCTGTATGCTATTCATCTGATGTTCACAACACCACAGATTCAACTGAGAGTCACTGCTTATCAAGACATGAAGAGTACTCAAGGATAAGAGTTAATGAGTGCCAAGTGGCTGTTGGAACAACATTGTTATGATCAGTAATGGTGGAACTTAGGTAGGCTCATTTAAGAGGACGACTCAACAGAAACTTGTTTACATTAGATATGAAAACGGTCATGATATAATCAGCTGAGAAGCAGCTCTGTGGTATTATATTCCTCAGACAAGCAGTTCTAGGAAAGAAACTTTGCTCATGAAATTTTCATTTTGTTTTAGGCAAAGATATAAAAGATAGAACACAATCACGTTGACACACCAGTTTTCGCCAGATCATCGAAATTAAACAATGATGGTTCTGACCTGTACCAGATGGGTGGCCATTTGGGAAGGCTAGGCACTGTATGTACCGCGCCGAGTCATAAGAAATTTCCAGATTGGTATATGGAGGCAAATTAATTCATTGGGAGAGATGCACCTCTAGTCTTAGTTAAAATATGCATCTAGGAGAAGGTAACTCTGATGACGTCGGCAGCAGGACGTTGGATGGGAATGGAGGAGGATGAATCTCTAGCATATCAACGGTTCTATGGTATTAAGAATTACGTTATTCGACTGCAGCTATGCAGATAATCTAAAGACAACAGATACGTGCAAACAGGAGAGCCAAATGCCACTGCGCTGGGGAAGGTAATGGCAACCTACCCCATGTATTCTGCCAAGTTCAAATCATGTGACGTCTTTAAAAAAGAAAAGGAATCAGAACAACAATGGACCGAAGCCTTTGAAGAACGCTAATCATGATTTCATCTTCGGCATAAACATAAAGAAGAAGAAGAAAGACAGAAAATAAATGAAATTGTTGGCAGTTGTTTTAGCTAGATGATTGTTGCGAATGCTCTTGATCGATGCCTCCGTTCAGTCTCAAAAGACAAAGGATACTCCTATAGGGACAGCCGAGCATGTAATTGTGTGGCAAGGGTTGCGCAATCCCCAACCACAATTCTCCTGAATCGGCAAGGAGAAGTTCAGGATGACTGAAAACAATGCCAAGATAAACGGAGACTACATACAGCACCTGGAAGTCCTAAATTGTCACCCATCTGGTACTGGCTAGGCTCATCATTGCTTAACTTCAGTGATCTGATTGGAACTGGTATGTCAAACATGATTATGCCGTACATATATGCGAACGGTTTATAGGAGGTCACGATAGAGGGTCACCCGAGCCCTTGTCATTAAAACATTTACAGACCAAGGATAGATTCGCAAAGTCTTTTTTCTGAGAAAGAGATTGCAAGGAGAAGAAAAAGACATTACCTGAAATCTTGCCAAATAATATTTCTGATCTAATAAAAACAATGGATGCCCTCAAATACTTGTGTCTACAGATAATATTATAATGATTGTATTGCAGTTTCTGAGATGTTAATCCAATGAAACTCTGGAACTTATCAACAAGTAGAGCAGTTTTATAGTATAACTTCCTTTATACAAACCTTATTAGCTACATATGTGCATACATGTTTCAGTTAAGATTTCTCATGAAAAGCAACACAAATTACACACGAGCATTATATATATATATATATATAATGAATAAATGACAAAAGTCTTCCCAAATGGTCACCCATCTGGTACTGGGCAGGACCATCATTGCTTAACTTTAGTGATCTGGCAAGAACCGGTGTGGAAACATGATTGTGCCGTATCTTTTCTATCTTTGCAACTAAACACAAATTTCATGAGCAAAGTTTCTTTCCTAGAACTGTCTGTCTGTGGAACATAGTACTACAGGGCTGCTTCCCAGCTGATTATATTATGACCATTTTCAAATTTAATGTAAACAAGTTTCTGTTTCATTATATGCTCTGTAATTACATTGAGCTTCTTAAATAAGGATTGGTAAATATAAAAAGGAAATATAAGTAAATAAAGAATATTTTCACAGTAATATATATATATATATATATATATATATATATATATATATATATATATATATATATAGCTTAATGCGTTAGAGGAAAAGAGAGAGTTCAATTCCCCCAACATTCTATAATTTCACTTAGTCTTTTTCGCTCCTAATGAACTCTACGCTAGACGCCGCATCTCCACCATGCTACCTAGCATCTTTTCTACTCTTCTGATGAGAAGCATTAGGCTTCGAAATGCCTTGGGATAAAGAGTCCCTTCTATCCCCCAAATAATTGCTTGTATTCCCTTACTCAATAAATGAACCAATGTATATCCACCAATATATAGTTTTGTGACTTCATTTCATACCCCTGTTGTTCTATATATATATATATATATATATATATATATATATATATATATATATTTTGCAGGGCCATAAAAAAAAAATAAATAAATCCTTCCAAATTATAAATGTAGGAAGTGGCTGATATAATCGCCATATTTATCATAAGTCAGAGTACTTTCCAATCATTTAGAAATCATCATTAGGGATAGATTAATCTAACTGGTTTTGAACAATTTATATAATTTTTTTTTAGCATATATATTTTTTTCATTGTTTAATTATTTTAATAATTTTGCAAACATTTCAAGATGTTATTACTGAAGGATTGGAAGGTACTCGGACTTACGATAAATATGGCAATTACATCAGTCAGTTCCTGCCAGAAATGAAGATCGTTATTCGTAAGTTGGAAAGGATCAAAAATAGAATTAATAGACAAAAAAACGTGTATTTTATTTAATGAGATATATATATATATATATATATATATATATATATATATATTGGCAGCAAGTCATTATTCAAGCATGTTTGATTGAACACAACAGATACTTATCAAAAAACGACAGCTCTTTTTAAACCGGATCTCATTTAACACCAGTACAAATACACTAACAGTATTTAATAACTAACATGAAACTAAATAAATAAACTATAAAATAGGAAAATCGAAATTACAAAAATAAAAATAAAATATAAATAATTTTTGCCCCATCTACCTTTATAGTCTATTAAAAAAAAAAAAAAAAAAAAAACTATAAATACACCAAGTCTCAAAAGAAAAGAAAAAAAAAACAACAACAATCGCTCCTGATGATAATCGGATGCACCAATAGAAAGCGCTTGAGAAGAATATAACCGAACAACAACTTTTGGGCACCATTCTATATAACATGCCAGCTGAAATTAAAAAGACCGCTCTGCAAATGGAAAAGATATCCAGAAAGATCGGAAAAAAGAATAACTCTATCGTGTTCAATCAGACCTGCTTGAATATATGTGTGTGTGTGTGCGTATATTAAAGGGAGAGGGAAGAGAGAGAGACATAAAGGAGGGATTATCCACAATCTTATAGAATCTATAATGTGAATATTAAATTCTCATAAATAGGTCATCAAACAGACCCCAAAAATTTATTTTGTTATCATCACTTCTGAATTATTCCAGCTTGATCTTAATATAGGGCTTTATTTTTAATTACATCCCGGACAGAGAAGTAGAAAGACAGAGAAACGCTACATTTATATTAGACTAGACATTTTATATTATTAAAACAAGCAAAAGTTATAACTGTGTATCAAATGGATACTATAATGCTTAATTTGCGTCACCATATTATAACAAAGGTGCATACAAAATTTTAACCAGATCGCCCAGTAGTTTCCAAGATAAACTCTAGATTGTGATGAATAATCCCTAACTGTGCATCAAACAGATACCATGATACTTAGTTTGCTGCACCTTATTATAACAAATGTCCATACAAAATTTTAATCAAATCAGCCCAGTAATTTCCATAGAAAAGCTCTAGATTGTGGTATTGTAGTGACTAATCTATATAAATCTCTAACTGTATATCAAATGGATACCATGATACTTTGCTGCACCATATCATAAAGGTCCATACATAATTCCAGTCGGATCGGCTCAGTAGTTTCTGAGAAAAAGTGTAACGGACGGACAGACAGACAGAAATATAGTATAGATTTTTATTCTATTTTTAGTTAATCGTTTATCTCTAATACTTCCGCATAAAAAAGTAAAAATAAAAAAACAAAAAAACAGAAAATGTAGTATGATTGAATGAAAATAGATTAAACGTAAGGCGCGAGAGAATAACAAAAAAAAATTAATGAAAAAAAAGCATGAATAGCTGAGACGCAATAAACATTTTTAACAAATCTCTGTAAGCAAATAAAGCGATTTTATTTTGGACTTTTATTACGTTGCCTTTATTTTCTTTGTTTTATGACTTTGTACCAAAAAAAGCATAAAATGTACTTCCTTTGTCATAATTTAGATTAAACTCGCCCACGTTTTGAATGCAGTCATTTAGATGAACCAAGTTTAAATCCTATAGAACATAGCCAACTATTCTTTGACGTTAATAGTTTGAATGACAAAAGGTCAAATTTAAAACTGTTTCATCAGATATGACAAGTATTATTCCGCATTGTAAATAAGAACATTTTTATTCTTAATCGATTTCATTGATTTTAATATTTAATCGTGATCAATATGCTTTAGTCATGAATAAAGAAAGAGATGAAAGTTTTTCACCCCCTAATTCAAATGTACTCCTACTCTCATCATGGACACCAGATAAAAAAAAAAAAATTAGTAAGACAAATCTTTGCAGATTTATTAGCAAAAAGCAAGATTTGGTTTGTCCTTTCACTAGCTTTATTTTATTTCTTTTATTGTTTTTTGCTGACAAGAGGAATGAAAGAGAAAGCAAAGAGAGAAAGGGAAGGAAGGCAGAAAGAATTCTGTCTGTTCTGGTTTTAATCGACATTCGACAAAGAAAGAGAGAGAACAAGAACTGATTGTGTGGCTCAATTGGTTAACAAGCATTACTTAGAGTCATAAGTCATTGTTTCTAACCTCACCCAAGTATTTTTATTCTGATTTTATCCTAAAATGAACTAAAACATTTCAAATTATAATATTAAGCAGAAAATAGTTTTATTTTACTTTTATTTTTATATAATCTATGTAATTTACAAAACTTAGGATCCTTGATAGCTAACTTATCTCTTAGGTCTTTATTGATTCCTCTTTCTCTCAAATCCATCCTCCTATGTTTTTCCTTGATTTACCTCTGCCAACTGATCCTGCTACCTCCACTGTTCTACATCTATTAATCCAAGTAATCTCATCCATTCTTGCAATGTGACTAAACCAACAAAATCTCCTGTTCTGAACACCTCTCTCTATAACTTTCTAGATTTATTCTTCATTTGAGCTCATAACATACCCCCTGATCGATACTGACACAAGTGTTGTTCA
The DNA here is from genome assembly GCF_053919585.1 of Euprymna scolopes. Lineage (NCBI taxonomy): Eukaryota > Metazoa > Mollusca > Cephalopoda > Sepiida > Sepiolidae > Euprymna > Euprymna scolopes. The sequence continues at coordinate 95,198,615 of NC_136517.1, read as the reverse complement.
ATTTCCAGTTGCGGAGAGAAATCTGCAAAAAAATGCTGGAAAAGAGCTGCCGTTATTTCGTAAATTCCATCTCTTCTAGCATAGTGTTGTAATGCATGCAGTTTTTGTTGTGTTTAATTGAATGATTACATGTGTCACATGCATCAAGAAGAGTTTTCTTTAATGAATCTATTGTGCTTCATTTTCATAGAGCATTTTCATGGATGACCATTTTTTTTTTATGGGAGACACAACTTATCAAGTCCAAAAGCCACTCGATGATAAGGGTTAATGGGTGTATGGTAGTTACTGAAACAGCAGCATAATAATAGTGGTAGAAATGGGGATAGAAATAGATTATTTAGGAAGGCAGCTCCACAAGAACTTGTTTACATTGGACTTGAAGATGATCATATAGTAGTCAACTGGAAAGCAGGCCAGCGAAACAGAGTTCCACAGACAGGCAGTTCTAGAAAAGAAACTTTGTTCATAGAATTTGCGCTTAGATTTAAGCACAGATAGAAAGTAGAGGAACTTGTTAATGATGATATATAGCTAGAGAAGTGTTTGGTGAAAATTTGACAACGTGGCAGGGGAGGGGGGGGCTATAGATTAAAGCTCAGATGAGCACTTGCCATAAAAATAACGACAGAGCAGAGATAGGCTCGCAACAAGATTTGAGAGAAAGAGGAATCAATAAAGACCTGGCCAGAGATAGAGTGGTTGTTTAGGATCCTAATTTTTGTAAATTACATAGATTACATAAAAATAGAAGTAAAATAAAACTATTTTCTGCTTAATATTATAATTTGAAATGTCTTAGTTCATTTTAGGATAAAATCCGAATAAAAATACTTTGGTGAGATTTGAACTCATGACTTCTGCCTCTAATTAATGCTTGGTTACCAATTGAGCCACAACGATCAGCTCTTCTGGGAAAGAAGTTGTAGGGAAGAAAAAATGGCAACACCTATTAGGTTTCAAAGCCAGTTTTGAATTTTGTCAAAGCAGAATAGGGTACTCCAAGGAGCTCCTGCCCAGATATGGCAACAGTACTCCATTTTAAGATGTATCTAGTTCTTATATACGTAGAGGTTTGAGTTGGGATTTAGATACCTACTGGAACAGTAAAATGGCACAACTATTTTTCCTACGACCTTGGCAATAGATTTGTTGCAAACCTTCCACTTCAGGTTAGGAGTAAAGGTCAGACTCAGAAGTTTGTCAAAACAAGGAGCCTCACACACACATTTCCAATTTGATCTACACATGTAAAAAGTAATGCTTAAGTTTGAAATGTTTTTTTCAATGGTCTGTTATGCTTAAATTTGAAATCACTTTTCCATTCACCTCTTATGCTTAAGTTCGAAATCGCTTCTTTTTTGTTAAATTCATTGACTGAAAAGATATTTTATGAATATCAGTTTTGTTTTAATTTATGCATTTTTTTTCTTTTCTTTAAAAATCCGTTAACGACTGCGGTCTTATCTCTTATCAGAAATGTCAGTTATAGTCACAAACTGTTTCTAGGAAACGATCGATTGGAATGGAATCAACAGCGATTGACTTTGACAAGGTTTTTCACATACGCAGGATACTCAAACGAGATTAGCGTCTATACTCAACTGCGGCGCACAAACTTAATCTATTCACGTCAAGCGAGCAAAGCATTTAATCTCATGCACTGAAACAAATTGCTTCATTTCTTTCATTGTGAATCATAGTTTCAAGAAATTTAAGCAAAAATAAAATTTTCATCTGCATCAAATAAAGATTTTATACTTATGCAGGGTGACCCAAAAAAAAATAAAAGCTAAATGGAGGCCATATCTACATATGCTGTAGAACGGAGAAAAAAGGCCAAAAACCCTAGTGTTTTGATGTGATGTTTTAAATATAATAAACTAGTTATGACCAAAGTTTCATTTCATTCGGACAAAATACTAAGAAACGGGGCCTAATTAGTGTTGGGGCCCTTTTTTTTTTTGCGGGGGGGGGGGGGGGGTCACCCTGTATTATTTTGATCCTTTTGGACTACTATTCTAATCTTGAATGCCTTCTGAGCCCCCCCCCCAAAAAAAATAATTAATTTCCACCACTATTATAACACTGTTTCAGTGACTACCATACACTCATTAACTCTTATCATCGAGTGGCTTTTGGGCCTTGATAAGTGATGTTAAAAAAAAAATGTTAAGCAATAAATTCTGAAATCGAGAGTAAGTAATTAAGAAAGATCCAAAGTTTTTATTACTAATGTGTCTCCATTTATCAAGGCCTACAAACTATTCAAGAATAAGTGTTATTGAGTCAATGATGAAATTTCTAATGAAACCTTTTATTTACTTCACGGGGGTAGCATGATCTCATTCTGTCAGCCATGACTGGATAGAGGTCCTGAGTAATCTTCAGTCACCCTCACTGAGAATTGAACCTTCAACTTTCAAGAGAATATCACTTTTACAATCAATTTTTCCAAGTATTCTAACCACTATACCACAGGTCCTTCTTGAGTTAAACAGAAACATTCCCAGAGTTCGACAAGATACACCTGAAGAAGGCCGGAGGTTACATCAACCAAAACATGATGAAAATGACACTCAAGATGAGAACAGTAGTCTGAAGAATCCAAATAATACAAATAAACCAATGCTCATCTCCAAAATTCAGAAACATCAAGATTTTTCTTTTTTTTTTTTTGCCTTGGGAGTCACCACTTACCAAGGCTTGAAGACCACTCAAGGATAAAGGTTAATGAATGTAAGATGGTAGTGTAGTAATTGTTAATGGTGTAAATTGGATAGAATTTGATTATTTATGGGGACGGCTCAACAAGAACTTGTTTACATTGTACTTGAAGGCTACAATGTTGTATTCAACTGGGAAGCAGATTAGCAGAACAGTGTTTCACAAACGGGCAGTTATGGGAGAGAAGCTTTGTTTATTGGATGTGCGTTTAGATTTTTTATTTGACCTTCCTTCAATCATATTTATGCTAAAATTTTGTTTGTTGCTGGGAAAATATTGAATTTTATTTATTTATTTTATTGCAGTAAGTTTTAAGAGATCAAGGGGTTAATCCCTCCTGGAGCTAACACTTGATTCCGTTATGATTTAAATGTATATCTGAGGGCTTTTTTTTAAGAATAGATACTGTTCCCTTTATGGCTGCTATTTGTATTTCGTTACAGCTTGGTCTTTCAGGGATTGCTTCTAAGCATTTCTGAAGATTCTTTTTTATTAAACCAGTTGCTCCTATCACAACGGGTATAATGTTTATTTCTTCCAGAGACCATTGAATAGTATGAATATCATCATGATCAGCTAATTTTTCTGAACTCTTTTAGATGAGGATTGATTATTAGGACTTCAGCAGAAGATGGAATTTTGTGCCATAGCCACGATTGTTGGGAATAAAAAATGTTCAAAGTAATTGATCAGATCAGAAATATGGTTGGCAGAATGATAAAGTGGGGAAGATGGATGTTGACAAGATGAAGATAAACATCTTTACTATAAGATTTTTGTTTCCTTAGAAGCGCTGGTTGAGTTTGAATAAAATACGTATTATATACGTTCGAAGCCAAATTTTGTAATAATGCGTTGTTTTGGCTTCAAACGTATATAATACGTATTTTATTCAAACTCAACCAGCGCTTCTAAGGAACAAAAATCTTAACGTGAATCCCACGTGACCAAACGCACTGTTCTGAGATTTAAAAAAACTACCGTAAAAACAACAAACGGACTTCTACTTGCTGATTATCTGCTCCAACAACAACATGGCAAAAACAAGAAAGAAAGATATACTGAAGATGGAGGTTTCCTTCAAAATATATTTATGAATTTCTTTAACCCTTATCCTTGAGTGGCCTCTTGGCCTTGATAATGTGGTGATGACTATGTAAAAAAAAAAAATAAATAAATAAATAAATTTCAAACAAAATAAATGCCTGTTTATTTTGTAATAATGCGTTGTTTTGGCTTCAAACGTATATAATACGTATTTTATTTTATTCAAACTCTACTATATATTATGTTGGCGCAAAAACTATCAATTTCTCACATATGTTACTTTTATATATGATTTCTGAATTAATTCATTCATATATATATAGTCATGTTATATATCATTTTGAAGCGCGTTTTTTGCTCTATCGAATCGTGTTATTCGTTACCGTTCTCAATTTCTTTACTCATTCTTTTGCAGGCTTTTCGACAGCATGGACAAAATTCAAATCCGCACAATTTTCTTGTTCCAGTTCAAACTAGGCCGAAAAGCTGCCGAGACAGCTTATTTTTATTTTTTTTTATTTTTTACATAGGCATCACCACTTATCAAGGCCAAGAGGCCACTCAAGGATAAGGGTTAAAGAGTGTACAGTAGACATTGGACAATATAGTAATCATTAGTAATGAAAATTTGGTAAATTTGATAACTTATATGGAACGGCTCATCAAGAACTTATTTACGTTAGACTTGAACACAACCATATTGTAGTCAGCCGGAAAGCAGGAAAACGGAAGACAATTCCACAGGTGTGCAGTTCTAAGAAAGAAGCTTTGTTCATGGAATCTACGTTTAGGTTTAGGCACAGATAAAGAGTGGGGGGGAATTATTGATAGTGTGTACAGCTAGACGAGTGTTTCTTGTGAAAGTTTAGCAAGGGGGGATCATAGATTATTATTATGATATCAATGATGTGTTTGACCCGGAAACCACTAACAAATGTGTGCACAAAGAGGATTTTAAAAATTTTGCAATGGTGATGAAAGCCTTAAAGATGTAGACGATCGCGGCCAGCCAACTGCGGTTGATAATGAATATTTGAAAGCCTTAATTGAAGCCGATCCTCATAAAACCGCAGGAAAAGTTGCTGTTGAACTTGAGGTTGACCACTCAATAGTCGTTCGCTATTTAAAGCATATAGGAAAGTCAAAAAAGTTGGATAAATGAATACCGCATGAATTGAATGATAATCAAAAAATCGTCATTTTGAAGCGTTTTCTATGCTCTTTCTGCGCAACAAAAATGACCCATTTCTCAAGTGGATTGTGGCATGCTATGAGAAGTGGATCCTCTACGACAATCAGCAATGTTCGGCACAGTGGTTGGATGTGTCGATTCTAATGGTTCTTATTTCGATTAATGAAGTTTATTTATGAAAGGAGTTATGATCTTTTGAAGTTAAACGTAAAAAACGACATTATTTTTGCACCAACCTGATATATAAACATAAACTCTGTGTGTGTGTGTGTGTGTGTGTGTGTGTGTGTGTGTGTGTGTGTGTGTGTGTGTGTGTGTGTGTGTGTGTGCGAGTTCCCTATGGACTTGGAAACAGCCAGGCCGATTTTTTTTTTTGAAATCTCACACAAAGATACTTGATACATCTGGGAGTGTTCTTACATAGGTTTTGTATCGGAATGCTTCCGATAAGTATATAAAAAAAATCTGATTAAAGAAAGTTTGATTCTGATCAAAGTTAACACTTTTTATACATTCTACAATCACAAGTGCATTTAAGTTTTATTACCGCACAAGCAGAAAGGTCCAGCCTATAAAATCAACTATAGAGACAGAGGTGCATTTGAAATGAGTGTTTCTTTTTCTAGCACAATTGAAACATGATATTTGACTTTTAACGCTTAATTTTAATTCAAGTGATTATGTAAAAAATAATTTCATGAAATCGACAGCTGTTTCTTTGATAAGTCAGAGGCGCGTTCAAAATGAATGTTTCTGTTTAGAGCACAATTGAACCATGATACTTGACTTTTGTATTTTAAACTTTGATGCAAGCCATTATTTACAGATAATTTTATAAAATAAACAGTAGATTCTCTACAGTGCAATGTAAACTACGATGTATTGTGGACTAAATGACTGCAGGGAGGCATGTGATACATCCTTCCAGTACACTGAAGGAGGGGTTCCTAATTAGAGCAGAGAATCGATTTGCTTAAAAAATGAGTGATTTTACCAATATTTTTTTTTTTTTTGCTCATGAGTGTATGTGTATATATATATATATATATATACGTTTCATTTTTTATTACCATATCTTTCTGTTAAGTTACATTATTGTTTCAGCTACCCGGCCGTTTTATTAGCCGTCTATAGCTTCCTCAGACTCAGCTACCCAGCCGTTTTTTTTGGGACGTCTGGAGCTTCCTCAGACTTTTACAGAAAGTCTGAAGAAGCTACAGATGGCCAAAAAAAACGGCCGGGTAGCTGAAACAATAATTTAACTTAACAGAAAGATACGGTAATAAAAAATAAAACGCATATTTGCTCTACAACAGTATTGAGCACTTTCTTCAGTTTTTATTAATTACCATTTCTACTAAATAAATAAATATTATATATATATATTTATTTAGTAGAAATATATATATATATATAAATATAAATATATATATATAAATATATATATATGTATATATATATATATATATATATTTGAGTTTGGTTAAAACAAAATCTTTCACTGCTGGTAGTAATAATAAAATAAATACTTAATTATTTTAAAATACCAATAAAACTAAAATCTATAGATCACCCCCCCCCACACACACACACACACACTCTCTACAAGTGTTTTTACATTTGAGAAAATATCTGCACATTTGACATGTGTTTTAACGGTAATCAAATAAAAATAACAACTTTATAATTAAATATTTAGAGATTTATAAAGAATCGCCCATCAATAAAATATATATATATATTATATACATACTGATGAGAACAGAGGTATGAAACATGTCTGTAGGTTTAAGAATAAAAATAATTATTAATATTTATTTTATACATATATATATTTTACTTAGGAGTCATCACTTATCAAGGCCTTAAGGCCACTCGAGGATAAGGGTTAATGAATGTAAGCTGGTAGTGTAGTAATTGTTAATGGTGTAAATTGGGTAGAATTTGATTATTTATGGGGACGGCTCAACAAGAACTTGTTTACATTGGACTTGAAGGATACAATGTTGTATTCAACTGGGAAGCAGATCAGCAGAACAGTGTTTCACAAATGGGCAGTTATGGGAGAGAAGCTTTGTTTATTGGATGTGCATTTAGATTGTTTATTTGACCTTCCTTCAATCATATTTATGCTAAAATTTTGTTTGTTGCTGGGAAAATATTGAATTTTATTTATTTATTTTATTTCAGTAAGTTTTAAGAGATCAAGGGGTTAATCCCTCTACAAAAACTTGTTTACATTGGATTTGCTAGAAAAATTATATATATATATATATATATATATATATATATATATATATATATGTAATTTTTCTGGCAGTTCCAGAGAGTGAATAGATAGTTAATAACACAGGATAAGAACATAACATTTTCTTTGCTGATGGATCCCCTCCTTGCGAAATTGTGCTATCTAAAACGTTCAAAGTTATGTACATTTCTTATATATAAATTGATTTCTTATAAAGCTAAAAAAATAGGTACTTGTACAGTTTAATCAAGACATTAGAAAATGAAAATATCGAAAAAAAAAAAAAAAAGGTTATATTGTACATATCCGTTTTGAACTGAAGATCTCCGAAAAAAAATTCATTTAATTTGATTGAGTATTTTTTTTTTTTTACAGCGGAAAAACACGTTTTTATGACAGCACGTTGAAAGCAGACATCTTGGATTTTTTTTTAATTTTTGTTTGGATTTTAGAAATGCCACGGGGAGATAACTCCAGTTAAAATGCCGACACTCCCTCCCCATCTTTAATTCTAGCTGTTCTTCCTAAAAATCGAACCTTTTGCTCGGTATCATAACAAATTGTTTTTTCCGCTGTAAAACAAAAACTACTTGATGAAATTAAGTGAAATTTTTTTTTCAGAAAACTTCATTCCATACCGGATACGTACAATATAAACTTTTTTTTCGATATTTTCATTTTTTAATGTCTTGATTAAACTGTACAAATACCAAACAATACTCTTATTTAATTATTTAATTTAATTATTTATATTTAGTACTAGCAAAAGTACCCGTCGTTGACTGGGTTCAAAAACAGCCAACAGAAAATGGATTCTGATTTATGAAAGTATGATAGGTTATGAAAAGGAAGGGTTGTAAAGAGATAGCTTCGAATTTGGGGGTATCAAAACCAAAGCAAAATATGATGAAAGTAAAAATAAAATAGATAAACCCCATAATTTATTATACCATACCTGTTCACACTGAAACACTTATCACAATATTCTGTGGATCTATATTAAAAAAAACCTTGTTAACCTTTGTGACATATTTCCATTCTATGGAGGTCAGGCGCGAACGAACACCACATAATTTTATTATACCATATTTCTTCAAACTGAAACATAATTATCAAAGTATACTTACGCAGATAGATATGAAAAGTCTTTATTAAAGTTTGTGCCTATTTCCATTCTATGGAGACCAGCCGCGAACGCAGACCCCACAATTTTATTATACCATCCCTATTTAAGTTAAAACATATTATCAAAGTATTATTATGTACATCTATATCAAAAACACTTGTAAACGTTTTTTTTAATTTTTTATTTTTAAATTTTTTATTTCCATACTTTGTGGACCAGGTACGTATGCAGACCCCACAATTTTAATGAATCATCATTATGTCAAATCAAACATACCCATTCCTGTGTCTCGATAAATCTTCTATCATTATATGTGATCAGTTTTCTATAATAGTCAACCATATAGGAGCCTATTCATGACCAGACACACAGACGTTCAGCTTTATATTATAGATATACATTTATTTATATTTACTAGCATTTTAGCCCGGCGTTGCCCGGGTGTTTGAAGGTGTGTGTTGAGCAAAAAAAAAGTGGTAGTAGGAAGGCAGGCTCGAACCCATACCGCAAAGGAAGAAAAGAATGTGAAAATAATGTGACGTCTTTGCTGTTATGACCACCAGCAAACTGGAAGTAGACAATCGAAAAGAGGGGATGACTTTCGAAAAATATTGGTGAAAAAAGCGATCCCTCCCTGTTGAAAAGTGCCCAGTTGAGGGTGAAGAAATTAATGTTCTTAGCCAATTTTTCGGTACTTGTTGTCTGAAGGGTCGAGTTCAAAACGATGCTGATCTTGTGAAAATCCGTCACCTCTGTCGAAAGTTTTAGGCAGACATGCAAACATACATACATACATTTATATATTGGTAACTAAAAATTTTCGATCCAAACCAATTAAAAAGCTTGCCCTATCTCTGAATACCCTTTATGTAAAATTTCAAATGTTTAAACCAAAAATTGCCTGAGTAATTTGGTAGAGACCACAGAGGTCAATTTTTTTTAACTTTGACTCCTATTATGACCCGTTAATATTTATTGTTTTGAGCTCAAATCAAGTTATAAAGTTAGATCCATGCCCAAGGAACCTATATCTAAAATTTCAAGTGTTTAGACCCCAAATTGTCGGAGGAGTTTGATAGAGTTCTCAAAGGTCAAATCGTTGAACTTTGACCCCTTAACAGCCAAATTTCTGGCCGAAAACCAAGCACATAGATTTTCCAAAATCTCAGTACTCTGTATATCAAATTTCGAGTCTGTAGACTAAAAATTAACAGAGTTATTGTGTAGGGAAATGTACATAGACAGACACGCAGACACATTCACTTTTATATATATATATATGGGGGGGGGGCAAAGAGAATTAGAAAACGTCTTTAAAAGGAGATTTATCAGAATAATCCAAAGTTCAACAACTGAGGAGGAGGAGGAGGAGGAGCTTATATACAAGAGAAAGAACAATAATATAAAAATACCAATGCATGTAAATTTAATCATTGATTCAATAGGGAGAATACATGAATTGAGAGTGTAAATCTACACCTCAATTGATGTATTCTCCTTATTCAATTAATAATTAAATTTATATACATTAGCATATATGTAATAACTTCTTTCCTTAAACCGCTGGCCTTCGGAATTCCCTTCCTGTTACCTGTTTCCAAGACTGTACCAACACGTCCAATGTAAATAAGTTCTTTAAAGAATCAAATTCTACCCAATTTCCACCACTAACGATTACTACATTCTTGTCCCGGTGACCTCCATGCACTCATTAACACTTAGACTTGAGTGGCCTTTGGGCCTTGATAAATGACTTGATGGCTACTCACTTGTTTGAAAAAAAAAAAAAAAGCAGAAATTAAAATGTAATGTGGACAAACATCTCACTGTAGTTTGGGGTTAATTAAATTTTACAAGGGATAATTTTCTTTGGATATTTATTAAAAAAAAAATGTATTTAAAAATTTAAAAAGAAAAAAAATAAGCTCAAAAAAAAGAAAAGAAAAAAAAATTTTCACATCTGCAAAAAAAAAGAAAAAAAAAAGAAAAAAAACGAAAAAAAAGAAAAAAAAACGAAAAAAAAAAAAAAGAAGAAAAAAAAAAAAAAAAAAAAAACATCTGTAGACAACAAAAATGTTCTCATGTTTCTTATCTCTTGGTTTTTGAATAAACACAATCTTTACAGGAGGCTTTCTCTACCGGTTGGCCTTTTATAGTTAAACTAGCAAGCTGCCCGGTATTGCACGGCTGTAAAATATGCTTAAACATGATAGTTTGATTAATGCAGATTTCATATTTATTATCATACTAGCGAGGGGTACCCGGCGTTGCCCGGGTGTTTGGAGGTGTGTGGGGGGTTAAAAAAAAAAAGTAAGTATGAGGATCGAACCCGAACCATTGAGGCAAAGTTGTGAAAAAAAAACGTGCGACGTTAACCATTGCCCCACCGCGACATGCTAACGGAAATGCGTTTGAATTTATTTAATTACTTGGATTTAGCAGGTGCGCGAGTTCATGAGGTCAAGTTTGACTGCGGGATTTCATTTACTGTTGAACGCTTCCCCCCCCCCAGCGGCGAGCAACAAATGTTGAATATTTATCTTCCCGAAATCAAGCAAATTAAATACACAGGCAAGCTTCGTTGTTAACTCTGAGATATTACGATTCGTATGTGATATAAAAAGTTTTAAAAAGTTATGAACCGACCAACCGCTTCTCTGAAAAAAGCCTTTTGTAGACACACAGAAAAAGCGAACACATACACACATACATACATTTTCGCTTTTATATTTATAGATCATCTTGGACACTATACTAAAGTAATGATTTAAAAAGTTAAAAAAAAAAATAAATAACTCATGCGCCATCACTAAGAATCGAAACCAAAACGTTTAGCTTATGATTTACTTTTTCCTTTGGCATTAATGCCTGAGATAGGAAGAAATGTTTGCTGCTAGGCTAAAAATTAACCCCTGAACCAATAGCTATTACGTTACACATGCATATTCGTAATGCCGTCGTTCGATCTCCACCTGGCAAATTCCCTTTTTTTAATTTTCACACTTTTGCACCGATTTTCCCCGGCTAAAACCCAAATATAAAGTTCTACGTGTGTTCGAATACCCTATATATTAAGTTTCATGTCTATAGATCAAAAATTGACAGGAGTTTGGTAGGCAAAATTTTTTAAATAAATATATATACGCATGCATAAATATATACAGAAAAACGTTTGTGTTTACTATAACCGTTTTACGCAAATATTACGCAAGTATAAATCTTCTTCTTTTTCTTCTTGGCCTTTGGGCCAAGATCTTTTTTCTGTTATCAAAGTGTAGTAGCTGTTTCGGCAGATGCTGCAGTCAAAGTTATACGTGGGGGCAACCCCACATATTAGACCATTGCTCTCTTGAGCAATCAGTTTTGGTCAATGTAGGAGAAACCCTTCATACCAATTGTCACTATCCAGTTCCCTCTCGGGGGAACTGATCCCCCTCCCCTCGCTCTCCACATTAAAAAACAGCCTTGTGTCACATTTGCTTACGTGGGGAATCAAATAAATAACTAAATAGAAAAATGGGTTTTTAATATGAATATCAATACCAAAAAAAAAAATTTCTAGGAGTGTAGATAATAAATACTAAATAACATTTTTGTTACTAAATAAACAAAAAAGTTTCTGCATTATTACTTTTACAAGGAAGTAACCACTTATCAAGGCTCAAAGGCCACTTGAGGATAAAGTTTAATGAATGCAAGATGACAGTGTGGTAATCGTTAATAGTGTAAACTGGGTAGAATTTGATTATTTATGGGAATGGCTTGACAAAAACTTGTTTACATTGGATTTGAAGGCCACTATGTTGCATTCAACTGGGAAGCAGGCCAGTGGAACTGTGTTTCAAAGGCGGGAAGTTCTGAAAAAGAAGCTTTGTTCATGGAATCTACGTTTAGATTTATTTTGGACTAATGTTCTCATCTTGAGTGTTATTCGTACGACATTTTGGTTGATGTAACCTCTGACCTTCTTCAGGTATATAAGTCACCATGTTTGATATGGGAAAGGGTTAGCTCTATACTTCCAATGTTTCATATTTAAGTCCTAGTTAAAAGCAAAATTTTAAATAAAATGAATAAAAATCATCAAACAAAAAATTACGAAATATTTCTTCTAAATTATTTATAGCAAAAAGGGAGGGGGGGGTTAAAGTTTAATTAGAACCATTAACCAATCGTAAGTTCTTAAAAAAATTTGAAAATGAGAGGCCATTGTTGTTTGATAATTTTTTTTTTTTTTTATTTTACTTTTAATTAAAACCTAAATACTAGTGTTGAGACAATTAATCGGAATCGGGAATCAAAAAAAATCGAAACTTTTGAGGATATCGGAAAAATTTGTGCCCATAATTTAAAGCAAAACATTCAACTGCTGATAGCAATGACAAAATAATGAAAATCTATCGATTTTAATAAATTACCAGTAAAACTAAAATCGATAGATCATCCCTCACAAATGTATTTTTACGTTTGAGAAAATATCTGCACATTTAACGTGTGTTTTTATGGCGATCAGAAGAAACAATTTTATAGTTAAATATTTAGAGATTTATATAGAATTGGAATCAGTGAATGTATCGGAATTGGGAAAAATATTGGAATCCTCCCAACACTACTAAATACAGAAGGTTGAAGATTACATCAACCAAAACATTGTATAAATCACACTCAAGATGAGAACAGTAGTCCGATTAATCCAAATAACACGAATAACCAATACTCATCTAAAAAATCCAGAACTGTAAAAATGTTTCTCCACAAAAATTGTAACGAAACAAACCTGTCTTTCTGCGTGGGAACAGATTTTATTTTAATGGTTGATATGCAGGTTTTGTTGATAAAAGGGAAAGAGTGAAGAAAGAAAAAACAGTTTGCAACTCATAATTTTTTGCCAAACAGGAGAAGATTTGGTCTACTATCTCTCAGCGGGGTTTTTTTAGTTTTGGAACTTTTAAGGAGAGTAGAAAGTGGAATTTAGGTTTCATTTCGGCACCCTCATAATTTTCTTTATTTTTGTCGTTTAGTCCTCACATTCCACGAGCGATGTTTGTAATAAAAGGGGGAAAAATTGCTGTTTTCTGGGTCAGAATCTATTCTTTCTAATATTTATCGTTGGCAAGTTTTTGACCTTGAAATAGCATTTTTTGGGGCTCCTTACATCAAGTGGCTTCATGCCTTGTCTGAAGTGATTTTCATTAAAAAAAATTGAATCAAAACATTTTAGATGCATCCAAGTCATGTAAGTTTGAAATAAATGGTTGCAACATTCTACTGCTTCAAGAAGGAAGCTCACTTCCAACACAATCCTCTACTTGTAAAGAGTTAAATGCTCCCTAAAATGGAGTACTCTTGCCATATTTGGGGAGGAATTGGTCAGAACATCATATCCTGCATTAACATAGTTCAAACCCGACTTTAAAACCTTGTAGGTGATGCCCTTTTCTCTTTTCTTCAACTTTTTTCCCAAAGAAGAGACGTTGCAAGCTTGTCTCTGCTCTATCATCATTTTCATGGCAAGTGCTTGTCTGAGCTTCAATCTATGGTTGCTCCTGCAAAACTTTCACAAAAAGCACTCATCTAACTACAACCACTATCAACAATGTTGCCCATTCTCTATCTGTGTCTAAATCTAAATGCCAATTCCATGAACAAAACTTCTCTCCTAGAACTGCCCACCTGTGGAATTCTGTTCCACTGGACTGCTTTCCAGTAAACTACAACATGGTTGTCTTCAAGTCCAATGTAAACAAGTTCTTGTTGAGCAGTCTCCTTAAATAATCAAATTATACACAATTTCCACCAATAACGATCGCTATGTTGTTGTCTCAGTGATCATCTTACACCTATGCACCCTTATTCTTGAGTGGCCTTCGGAACTTGACAAGGGATGACTCCCTTGTAAAAAAAAAAAAATAACGCTTTTATTGTGACAAACCAATCGTACATATTCATTTCATCCAAGAGAAAATTTTATTAACAAAGAAAGAGATAACAGGTGACTCCCTCTCCCACCCACCCACGCAAAAAAAAAAAAAAAAAAATCCCAAATTGAAGTCTCATCACTGGATGCTATTTCAAGTCATGTTGAAATTCATTCGTATAAATCTATCAACTATAAAAAACAAAAAGTATAGGGGGATATGCGCAAAACATGAGACTTTGTTGGTATGGTCACATTGAAATAGCAGATGAGAGTTCTTGGGTTAGTAGATGCAGAACAGTTGAGATAGCAGGGTCAGTTGATAGAAGTACAACAAGGAAAACCATAGGAGGATGAATTTGAAAGAAAGAGGGATAAATAAAGACCTGGCCAGAGATAAGTTAGTTTGGAAGGCATTTTCTAAAAAGCCATTCAACACATGACAGCATGTAAAATACAGATGCTAAACTGAATGGCATAATGAAGATTTATTTACCTCCCCCACCCAAACAATGGAAAGATGTGACACAAGGGTTGAAAAGCCAGCAGCAAGATTTTCTGAATTTCAATTTCTTCCAAAGATCACTTAGGCTTAAGCCTTAAATTTTAGACAAATCATGTAATTGATTTTGATCAAAATGGGAATTAGGATTCTAAATATGAGGTTTGATATCGTTATATTTTTATTTTCATAAAGTGGCATAAAAATGAAAAAAAAAAAACACTGTTCTGTTCGGGGGATTCGTTTTACCTATCCTGGGACAGATAGACTTCTAGTTATGAAAAAAAATTGTAAAAATAATATGCAGTAGAAATTCAATCATAGTTTCAAGAGAGCAATGAAATTTTTTTTTAAATGGTTGAATATTGTCAGCAGATTTTTGTAAAATGTGACGTAGCTTCAGTTACAGATGAACACTAAAATTTGCATTGATACGAAAATTATTGCAAATTTGAATTTTATTTATTTATTTTTTTTCATATAAGATGAGAGATGACGGTGGTCGAGTGGTTAACGACTCGGACTGATGACCTGGGTGATCCAAGTTCGAATTCAGTTCGTTCCACAAGATTTATTTTCACTTAGGATGTTGGCACTTTCACATGGTCCCTATCGTAATCTCCAATGTCTTTCTAGAAAGAATTCTGATTAGAAAAATATCAGGGAAACCAATGCCAACAATAGAATCTTTGGATTCATACGAAATTCTACCCCTACACAATAGAGATCCCTAAGTGTAAGAAAGCCTTCTACTCTAATAGTTTATTCTCCAGAACTTTCAGGATTCTGCTTTCCCAACTGTACTGACATGCAGAAGTTCAAGTGTAATGTGAACAGACATCTTGCTGCTCATCTCCCTTCATAATATCCCTGTAACTTATGTCCCCGATAGTAGCCCCCTACATCAAAGTGACACTGTGCCTCGTTTGGGGTGAAAATTGAATAAAAAAAAAAATTAAAAAAAAAAAAAAGATAATAAAGAATTTTGCTGCAGCTTTTAGGGGGTTTAAAAATTATAGATTGTTTGATTAATTTTTTTTTTACTAATATGTCTACGTTAATCAAAGCCCAAAGGCCACTCAAGGCTAAATGTTATCTGGCGATGAACAATATTATAGAGTGAATTAAAATAGTCCACGAAATGGTGAGAAATGTAATTTTATTTCAATTATTCAAACTAATGTTCTCATCTTAAGCGTTATTCTCATTATGTTTCAGTCGATGTAATCTCCGACCTTCCTCAGACGTATCTTGTCAAACTTGGGAATCTTTCTACCCGATCATGGCTGACAGAACAAGAGCATGTTATCTATGGCTTAAATAAAGGGTTCTGTTGAAAAATTCCATACAGATTCACAAGTTCGACAAGATACACCTGAAGGTCGGAGGTTACATTGGCCGAAACGTTGCAAGAATAACACTCAGGATAAGAACAGTCGTCCAAATAATCCAAATAATCAAACCTCATCTCAAAAATTCAGAAACAGAAATTAACTAATTCTTCTTGAGCCGTCCTTAAATAGAGAACGGTTCAACAAGACTTGAAAATGACCATGGGAAGCAGCACTGTAATACTGCATTCAGCAGATGGGAAGATGCTGTCCATGGAAGTTATGCTTCATTTTAGATATACAAGAAACGAAAATTATTTACAAATGAGAAAAATCGCAATCTTCTATTAAAACACCTGACGATAATATAAAAAAAATACTTACCTTATGTTAAATAATTGGAGGTAAGACCAGGCCGCAAAAAGCAATATTAAATTGTGCAACTTTGGAACGTTACGAATAGAAAGTGGTCGCCGCCTCGGTGAGAGGGTGGGTTTGTACGTGATATAACGTCCAATAAAAATGTTTTTTACAAAAAAGTAAAATAATTTTTTTTTTTTAATCGTCTTCAGTTATTCCTCAAAGCCTGTTATGTGCGAAGGTCACACCTTTGAATAAGAACGAACACAGCATGTGCGTGTGTGTGTGTGTCCTGCTAATTGTCCACTGATAACAGTTGTTAGTGATTAGCCCTAACAGCGGACGTAACAACAACAACTACCACTCCTTGGCTGTAACAGCTTAAGCTATCAATAACGACAGTTACTGGGGTGGGACATGGGGTATGTGGTGGACAAAAAGACATTTTTTGGCTTCGTAGCAACTGTATATTTTTTTCAAATGATAAATGGGAATCTTTATTTGAAGTATAATGCTGATATTTACCCCAGCAAAGGTTTCGCCAATTTCAAATCCACAACCAGGAATCTTATCATTTGAAATATGAGAAGACATATAGGTCAACAGTTTTTTTTTTTCAGGTAAATTAACGAGTTTACATCGAAAGGTTCAGTGAAAAGCGAGAGAAATTTTTTTATCTTCGTTTCATAATTTTTTTTCTGACAAACATTTCGAATTGGCGAATGAGCGCAATGTGTATATTAACGGAAAAAAAAAAATTTGAATTTGTATACATTACTGTTTTAAATAAATAAACTTGATTTTTGCGTTAAGTTATATGACTATGAAGTAAACCGTTAGGTTAAAAGAACGTCGGTATAAGTCATTTATACCATATTTCTTCATCTGTCTTTCTGTCTATTCCATTTTTTTCTCAGAAAGTACTGGCCCGATCTGGCTGAAATTTTGTATGGACCTTTGTTATGACAAGGTGCAGCAAACTAATGCTATCCATTCAATGCAAAAGTTAAGGATTAATAAGGATGAGTGTTTAATGCAAAAATGAACACAAATTTAACCATATTTAACTATCAATTTGCCATAAAGCACTTATTCTAAGTCAATGGGTTGTAACTTTTGCACGTTTTTAACAGGCTAAAAAATCTAGTGTACAATAATATTATAGCTGCTCTACATGTCATAGCATTGAGCACTATTAATACATACTATTTAGAAATATTTGTATAGAATATAATAGTGCCCAATTAAATATTTAATCTTCTAACCTAAATGAATAAATGCAAAAATTATTTCTTCTGTCCTAACTATATTAACATTAAAACGGATTCTGTTTACTTAATTCTATGATATCTCATAGTATCTTGTAATAATGTATCTGTTTCCTTTCTACTAATATATAAAACAATAAGTCTTCTGTGTGTCAGGAATAAGTTGCTGGAATCCATATAACATAGAGAAGTAGTCAACCACCTCAACAGAAATAACCTTCTAGGTGACATGCAATATGGTTTCCGTTCTGCCAGATCTACAGCAGATGTGCTAACGGTTATATCTCATAGGATTAGTGAATCTCTTGACAAAGGCTACCTCTCTAGGGCAATTACTCTTGACATATCAAAGGCCTTCGATAAAGAATGGCATAAGGGCCTACTTCACAAGATTTCCAGCTACGGTATAACTGGAAATGTTTTCTCGGTCATTAAATCATTTCTCTCTGATAGGCTCATAAGAGTAGTGGTTGATGGGCAAAAATCAGAGGCCCTCAGTATTAATGCTGGAGTCCCTCAGGGGTCAATCCTGGGCCCAACTCTCTTTCTGATCTACATCAATGATCTCCCAAAACACATACTTAAATCATTTGTTGACATCTATGCTGATGACACGACCATCTATGGCAACACATCAAAGGCCGTAAATGACAAAGTTCTCTCTGATTCTCTCTCTTCTGATCTCGAGTGTGTGGTACAGTGGGGGAAGAGATGGCTGGTTACTTTTAATGCATCCAAAACCAAGCTTCTATCTTTACATCATCAACGCTCTGATCCCCATCTGGCATTTATTGAAATAGATGGCTCTTGACTAGGGGAAGCTCCATGTTTTGATAAGCTTCTGGGCTTGAACTTTACTCCTGATCTTAAATGGAACACGTACATCAAGTCTATTGTCAAGGTCGCTGGAAAAATGGTGGGATCCTTCTACCACTCCAGAAGATATCTCACTGCTGATGCAATTCTCTATCTATAGCCAAGTATACCCAAGGATGGAGTACTGTTGCCATATCTGGGCAGGAGCTGCTAAAACCAGCCTATCCTGCCTTGACAGAGTACAAAATAGGCTTCGTGGCTTAGTGGGGAAGGTGCCCTTTTCTCTTCCCTGCAACCTCTCTCCCACAGGAGAGATGTTGCGAGCCTGTCTTTGTTTTATCGTTATTTCCATGACAAGTGTTCGTCTGAGCTCCAATCTCTGGTCCCCCCTTGCCAATCTTTCACAAAAAACACCTGCCCAGCTGAAACCACTGTCAAAAATTTTCCCCACTCTTTATCTATGCCAAAACCAAAACGTAGATTCCATAAACAAAGCTTCTTTCTTAGAAGTGCACGCCTGTGGAACTCTCTTCAGTCTGCCTGTTTTCCATCTGATTACAACCTGGATGTCTTCAAGTCCAACATAAACAAATTCCTGATGAACCGCCCCCTGAAGTAAGACACTTTATCAAATTTCAACACTAACGTACTGTACACGCAATAACCCTTATCCCCGAGTGGTTTCTGGGCCTTAATAAGTGGTGACCACCTTGTAAAAAAAAAAAAAAAAAACGAACTGTGCGTGTGTGTTCCCTAGGGACTTCAAAAATTTCACACAAATGTACTTTATGTATCTGGCAGCGTTCTTAGATAGCTTTTGTATCGAATGTCTATGATAATAATAAAAAAAAATCCAATAAAAGAAGGAACAGACGATTTTGACCGAAGTTAACACCTTATACAGCCTAATATCACAAGTGCATTTGAGGAGTTTTATTACCACACAAGCAAAAAGGCACTGCATATAAAAAGAGTAGGTTCCTTGAGACGACAGGGGCACATTTGACATGAATGTTTCTGTGTAACTGAGCCATGATACTTGGCTTTTCCATTTTAAACTTCAATTCAAGCCATGATATATATAAAAATAAGTTTATAAAATCAACAGTAAGATCACTACAGTGCAATTTGATGTCTACCATCTCATCAGAAGAGAGAAAATATTAGCAAATATTTATAAAGGTATGTACCCTATTTGCTAAACTCAGTGAGACATGGAAAGTCAAAGTCAAAATAATTAATCAGAAGTCCTGTAGCAAGAGGATTTGAAGAAAAGGATATGAAAATTGTACATCCTCTTGCTACATGACTTCGGATTAATTAATTCTTTTAATTTTGACTTTCCATGTCTCACTGACTTTAGCAAATAGGATACATACGTTTATAAATATTTGCTTATATTTTCTCTCCTCTGATGAGATGGTAGACATCGAAATCCTATAGGTTAAGGAGATTAAATTTCTAAAGCATTCATTGTCTTGCTTAGAATAATAAAAATCTTTTATATGAAACTCAAACACTTCATTTCAATAAGGGTTTTTTGAAATTCATTGAATCACTACAATTAATTTATTTATTTTACTCCTGTTCTAACCAAACAAGGTATATCGCTACTTGGACGTAAGGGGCTACTAATTGAGATCATGTACAAGAAAGGTTAACAAGATGTTGGTGTACGTTACATTTAAACTTCTGCATATCAGTACAGTCAGGAAAGCAGGTAGCAGGAAGGGAATACCAAAGTCGAGCTGTTCGAGGGAAGAAACTATTAGAGTAGAAAGATTTCTGGCATTTAAGGACCTCAACAGTAAAGGGAAATGATTTTGTTGCTAAGCGGGTTTATCAGGGATATGTATGTCAAGGGGGCACAAGCGCAAGAAGTTCATCAGAGCACATTCCATTAAAATATTTGTAAAACGGGCACAGGGATGCAATATTATGGCAATGGGACAGGAGTTGGAGCTTAGTTGACAAAACAGAACCTATTAGGTTGAAGACTCTTTTTTGGACCCTATCAAAGAGGGAGAGACTAGCAGTAGACACACCAGTCCAGATGTAGCAACAATACTCCATGCATAGGCGAATGGTGGCTTTGTAGAGAATACTCTTAGGTGTGATATTTTATATATATTTAAACCATGGGTTCCCAACCTGTGGGTCACAAATCCAAAGCTATGGGGTCGCCAATTGAAACATGAATTTCCAGAATGTATGGCAACATATACATAATATCTGGACGAAGAATTCAAATACCTCACAAACATTTTGAAAACCTTGCAATATCCCATATATTTCATATTAAATGCTAAGCGAAAAGCCACACAAATATTTTCCGGGATAAATAATCAAAAATCATATATACCAGACCTTTCTCTCATAAACAGACATCTTCTTTTACCTACACACACACCAATGATACAATAATTTGCAAAGCACTAAACAAACTATTGATTCCAATCATACAAACAACATCACAAATTATAAGACAAGTATTAAAAACAACAAAACATCTCCAAAACAAACCAGTTTCCAATGCAGGCGTATACACTGTTTCGTGCCAAAATTGCCATCATAGATACATTGGTGAAACCCAGCGTAAATTAGAAAAAAGGATCAATAAACACAAAAGAGATATAAAAGATAGCAATTCACTAAGTGCATTATTTTCTCATTCATTGCAGCATAATCACACCTTAAACAAGCAAAAATGGTTAAACTTATTTCAAATAAACCGCGCCGGAGACTTCTTTAATCAGCACTTATCGCAAATTCAAGCACAATTAAACAACATGCAGGTTTCTATAACATAGCGCCATTAATAAGTAAACTTTTATTAACATAATTTAACTGTAGACACAGGTTAACCTTCTCACACCATAGAAACACACCCTGTAATAAATAATACATATAATCTCAATCAATGAATTGCATAAAAAAAACACACACTCATTTCATTTCTGTTACACACCTATATGTGAATTTTAACGGATATATTTTTTTCAGAAAGAATATTAACTGCGTTCATATCTTTTAAAAACATATTAACGACTATATGACGTTATTAAAAATCTCCCTCTCTTTAACAACGCAATCCCCACTCCTTTTTTTGAATTTAGAACGTCTTATTCCGTTTCTGAAATAGAACAGCGTCACACTTTGCACATGAAAAATTTTCAAATATTTGTACTGGTGTTTTTGTTTTCTTAATCTCATTCATCCAGAGGAAGTCTCGAAATAAAGACAAAACATTGATGTATACATAATTCAATTTGTTCCTTTTTATTTATATATATATAGGCATATATATAGGAAGCTGCTTCAACCAACCTAGGGTGAGTGTTGCTCCAGTATGGATATATATATATATATATATATATATATATATATATTTATATATATATTACAATTAAATAATAATTATTCTTTTATATCTACAGACACTGGTGTTTAATGCTGATGCAATCATCAGTGTAGGATGACAATTCCTGCCGGTTGAGAGATTCAAACCAAGCCACAAAGTTACTTTTGACTCCATTTGCTAAGCCCTTATCTTCGAGCTACCAAACAATTGCCATGATAATGAAGAACTAATAAATGCTCAATTCAGGCGCAGACTTTAGACAATCCAGAGTGTTTGAATGACTGGCATATATATATATATATATATATATATATATATATATATATATAACTTTACAAGGATGAGATATAGTAAAATATTTTCGCTTGTTTTCTTTTCCTTATAAGGAAAATGGTTTCCATAATGTTTTATTGTTAAAAATGAAAATTTCTACAAGTCTGACGAAAAGCTGTTCTTGTGAAAATTTTCAAACGACATAATGTTTGAATTTGTCCGAATAGTCTTGAAAGAATTGTAACTAACAATGAAATACACTATTTGTGCTATCAACCCATTCTTTGAAGTCTTGGTTTTTGTTAAAACAATATGTAAATGCTCAATTATGAAATATGATAATTTTGTAGCTTACAGTTTAAGTCATCTCTTTTTTTTTTACTTAAAACTTATTGGTACATGAACAATTACTGAATTTTTAATTATATAAACCCAGTAAAATTCGGAATACTATAAATAAGACTATATATATCTTATAATATAAAGCTGAATGTCTGTGTGTGTGTGTGTGTGTAGTCACGAATAGGCTCCTATATGGTTGACTATTATAGAAAACTGATCACATATAATGATAGAAGATGTATCGAGACACAGGAATGGGTATGTTTGATCTGGCATAATGATGATTCATTAAAATTGTGGAGTCTGCGTACGCGCCTAGTCCACAAAGTATGGAAATAAAAAATTTAAAAATTAAGTGTTTTTGATATAGATGTACATAATAATACTTTGATAAGTATGTTTTAAATTAAATAGGGATGGTATAATAAAATTGTGGGGTCTGCGTTTACGTCTGGCCTCCATAGAATGGAGATAGGCACAAACTTTAATAAAGACTTTTCATATCTATCTGCGTAAGTATACTTTGATAATTATGTTTCAGTTTGAAGAAATATGGTATAATAAAATTATGGGGTGTTCGTTCGCGCCTGACCTCCATAGAATGGAAATATGTCACAAAGTTTAACAAGGTTTTTTAATATAGATTCACAGAATATTGTGATAAGTGTTGCAGTGTGAATAGGTATGGTATAATAAATTATGGGGTTTATCTATTTTATTTTTACTTTCATCATATTTTGCTTTGGTTTTCATACCCCCAAATTCGAAGCTATCTCTTTACAAC
Source organism: Euprymna scolopes (assembly GCF_053919585.1). NCBI lineage: Eukaryota > Metazoa > Mollusca > Cephalopoda > Sepiida > Sepiolidae > Euprymna > Euprymna scolopes. The sequence continues at coordinate 95,175,321 of NC_136517.1, read as the reverse complement.
CCTTCCTTTTCATAACCTATCATATTTTCATAAATCAGAGTCCATTTTCTGTTGGCTGTTTTTGAACCCAGTCAACGATGGGTACTTTTGCTAGTATATATATATATATATATATATAAAATGCTAGATTAAAATTATATCATACTGTGGTATAACGACTGGGGACTGCTTACAAGTAACTGGTAACTGCTTATAAATCTGATATTTCCCATGAAACTTCCCCCTTTAGAGAAAGCCAGTTCAATCTGCCTAGGGTGAATGCCGCTTTGATATTGGTATCAGTGATTTAATGTTAATTTCAAAGCAAAAAAAAATCTTACATGTGTTTCAGGGGAAAGGGGAGGAAGTGAGGGAGGGTCATATGATAACTTGGATTTGTTCAAGTAAGTTGTTAATTTTTCTACCGAAACATGTGTAAGATTTTTTTTGCCGACTCTGCAATTGATATTTAATCACAGTATGATATAATTGATTAGACATTTTACTTATTTAAAGCTCTATTACATTCTGTTTGTTAAATTTTAGAATTGAGCTTTATTTTGCCTTACTATTTAGAAAAAAAAAAACATTCTTAACATGGGAAGAGGCAACCAGGAGTGAAAACAGTAGTTGTAATAACTGTCCAGTTTACATGCTGGCATATGCTGGACAGCTTTTAGAAATTTATTTCACAAAAAGCCTTCGGGTCAAGATCACAGTGTTTTTTTTTTTTTTTTTTTTTTTAAATTGTAAATATGGTTTTGATTCTTAAACACTGGGGATTTATTAGTTAGTTTAAGATCCATAGAGTGAATGAGGTATTTTGGTAAATGTTGCCAGTCAAGAGTAAGACTCCAAAGTCTACATTTATTACTTTTTAATCACTTTAGTCACAAAGACCCTGAACCCTTCCCCAATTTCTTGTAGGGCCTTGTGCCTAATTTTGTTGTTTGAAAATGTTTTGTTTTTTTACTTAATTGTATTTACAAAATTTTAAAAGCAATAAAATATATAAACAAGATCAAAGTGTAGTATCTGTTCTGATGCTACACTTCACCTTTTCTATCCTCAGTCAGTAGAGGAGATATCCTTCATGACTGAGGCAATTTTTATTTTTGTTCCTATCCATAAGAGCCCCTTTTTGAGGAGCTGGATTTTCCCCACATTAAAAATCGACCTTGTGCCTAACTCTGCCCTCGTGGGGAGGCAAGTAAATAGGAACTTATCTCTGGTAAGGTTTGTTTGAAAGTCATTTTCTTAATTGAAACAAGATTTTTATAGGCTGGATGCATATCCTGATGGCAAGCCAGTGAGGTTAATGCGGACCAATTTTTTTTATTGAGATGCCATCTCTAGGCGATTGTCCAACGAGGTGAGAGAGTGCTTCGCCGTTCGTTAAATTACTCAACTATAATTGCTTCACCAGGAAAATGATAAAAAGATACATGGCATAAGGTCTTATTTAGAACTCAGTATGTAAACATTTATTTTGTCCGAAGATGTTGGAAACACAATTATTTTTGAGCAGTGTTAAATTAATTTTTTTTTAAATCTCATATTCGAAAAAAAAAAAAAAATTGTTTTCTGTGTTTTCTTTTATCGACCCCAAACAAGGTGGACTGCCAGCAAGCAGTTAATGTGATTAGGAGCCAGATTGGGGAAGGGGAGTGGGGATTCTAAGTAGGGAGTTGTGCAGCAAGATTTTTGTTCACATTACGTTTAAATTTCTGAATGTTAATCCATTCAAGGGAGCAGGGACGGAATTCCAAAGGAAAGCTGTCCAAAGAAAGAAGCTGTTAGAAAGAAAGTTTTCCGACATATGGGAACCTCTATAATAAGAAGGTGGGATTCTGCTGCAAGTCCGATTGATCAGGGATATTATGCTGAGAGGTACAAGTGTAACAAAGCCACTGGCACATATGTAGCAATGGTGGCATCTCATGTATGCAAATGACCAAGCTGTGGCACAAGGTGACGTCACAGCGGAGGAAAAGGAAAAAAAAGCATGCATCGACGCGGAACGAAAAAAAGCATGCGTCGACACGGCAGAGTTTTTTTTTTAACCACATGGCAGACGACAAGAACTTTTACACAAGATGCAAGACACGCTAATCCTCTAGACTTTTGCCAGATTTTTGGGCAGCCGTGAACTGTTAAACGAATTAAATGCATAACAGCTGGTTATAGCTGCAGATTAAGAAAAAAATGAATTGACCCAGAGAAGGGAAAAGCAAGAATGCTACCATATAGTTGCTGGTTTGGGAAATACGTGTTAAACGGCTTGTGTAAACGACCAGTAATAAATGGCTTTTCTTTCAACATCGAATTTCTTTTCATTTATGAAACCATACATACAAACTACGGAAGATTATTTGGAACCATCTATTGATCCAGTAGATATCTCACTGCTGATGCAATTCTCTATCTATATAAGAGCCAGGTACGTCCAAGGATGGAATACTGTTGCCACATCTGGGCAGGAGTTGCTAGAAAGGACTTGCCCTGCCTTTATAGAGTTCAAAATAGACTTTATAGACTCGTAGCGGATGTCCTTTTCTCTTCCCTGCAACCTCTTTCTCATAGAAAAGATGTTGCGAGTTTGTCTCTGCGTTATCGTTATTTTCACGGCAAGTGTTCGACTGAGCTCCAATCTATGGTCCCCCCTCGCCAGACTTTCAGAAAAACACTGTCTAGCAGAAAACACTATTACTAGTTTCACCCACTCTTTATCTGTGTCTAAACCTAAACGTAGATTCCATGAACAAAGCTTCTTTCTTAGAACTACACGCCTGTGGAATTATCTTCCGTTTTCCTGCTTTCCAGCTGACTACAATATGGTTGTCTTCAAGTCTAACATAAACAAGTTTTTGATAAACTGTTCCATATAAGTTAACAAATTTACCGAATTTCAATTATTAACGATATTGTCGTTTTCACTTTCTTTTCCTCCTTCGCGTTACGGTTCGAGCCTGCCTACTACCACTTTTTTTTTTTTTACTCAACCAACATCCTTGCACAAACCTCCACTTTCTTTTTCACCTTCATGTCATGGGTTCGAGCCTGCCTACTATAACTTTTTTTTTTTTGCTCAACATACACCTACAAACACCTGGGCAATGCCGGGCACCCAGGCTAGTCTCTATATAAATAAAATGAACTCATTTTTTCCCGTCTGATTTTGACATTAATAGGATTAAAAATCAAGATATTTCATGCAAATATAATATGCACAAACGGCAGAACAATATCTGAGGTGTGTTATAGGCTTATTATTTCTCAAATTCCTCGATAATCTTAGATTTCTATACTTTTTCTGCTGAGAAGTCACTGCCAAAATCGGTTAAGATCAATGGAAGTGGTAAAATATTTTCTCTCTAATAAATTCCTCCTCCCCCTGCCACCACTTAACACCGTTTGGGGATCGTTCACAAGGAACAGTTGAGAAGAGAACACCGGTTTGGCTTCGTAGTTCTTTCATGTGAAGTTATTTAAAATCACTAAACTAAGCTGCAGTGCTCTGTGGCGTAGTGGTTAGCGTGCTGGACAATTCACATTATATTTTCACGTTCGCGCTAACCTACCATAGTCGGTTTTTTTTTTTTTCCCTAAACAACTGGAATGGACTTTTCTTGGTGGCCGAACTGTTAACGTTGCAGATGTTTTTTTTTTTGTTTTTTTTTTCACACTTTATTTTCCTACTTTTACTCATGACTCCGGGTTTGATCCTTCCTACTTACCTACCATAACATTTTTTAAAACTCCCCCCCCTCCCCGCCCCCCCCCGTCCCGGAAACAAACACTCGGGCAATGCCGGGTACCCCCGCTAGTATAATTATAAATACAAAACCTGCATTAATCAAAATATCTTATTTAAGTGTATTTTACGACCGAGCACTGCAGGGTGGCCTGCTAGTTATAGATAAAAGTGGTTTCATTTTAAAACTTTCTTATCTGTTTGCCGGGTTAGCTCAAATGGTAGAGAATGCGGCTGGCGCAGTAAATGTTTTGGTTTCGATTCCAGCTGATGATTTCCAGGAGCCAAAGGCACTTTTTAACATGTTACACAATCTCGGAAATCTGTCAAGTTCAACAAGATAAACCTGAAGAAGATTGGAAGTTACTTTTGCCGAAACATTATGAGAATAACACTCAAGATGGGAACTGTAGTCTGAACAATTCAAATAATAATATTTTTATCTTTAATATTGTTCTCACTATCATCATACTATAGTCGACCTCACGTGTTAGGAGAAAAGAATAAAGAAAAGGAAGTAAGTTTAATGAGTAACAAAAGGATTTATCAATAGACAATAAGTAAGAAGCTGTTCACTAAGGTAGACAAAAGAGAGCTAAGAGTAGGGTTTAAATTAGGATGTGACAAATAATAATAACAAATAAGCACAGAACAATGGATGTGGATATATTTAGATTTGGTTTGTGCGTACTTTAGAATTGACAATGCATTTTATGATATTGAGGATTGGCAAGGAGTTTTACAATGTTTTTAAACACTAGCTGACCAGGCACGGCAATTCAAGGGTGCTTCTGTTATAAGTGCAAGCCATTCATAGTTCCAACAATGGACGCCATAAAGGTGGGAGCCCAGAATCGGTTCAGCATTCTACTTCACTGTCCTGAACCAGGTTTTGAGTTGACCATCACGACTTATCTTCCAGCCTTTGATTGATGACTCCACAGATGACTTCACCTGAGTGTTGACGAAGGGTGTGCCCGAACCAACGAAAGCATCTGTGAAAGGAAAGATTTTTGGAGGGAGTGGATCCTTCAGCAAGCGCAGATTGTACTGTTGTGGACAAACTGTTGCCAGCAGACACGGAGGATGTAGTAAAATCTGTGATCGCCGAATATCTCCAGTTTGTGTAGGTCACTAGCCCGCATAGGCCAAGTCTTGTCACTTGAATGTAAGGGGCTACTATTCGAGATCATGTCTACCAGGTGATTATTTTACGACCGAGCACTGCAGGGTGGCCTGCTAGTTATAGATATAGTTGAGCAGCGAGATGTCTTTTCACATTACATTCAAACTTCTGCATGTCAGTGCAGTCAGAGAAGCAAAGAACAGGAAGGGAATTCTAAAGTCTAGCATTCTGAGGGAAGAAATTATTAGGGTAAAAGGCTTTGTGGCATCTAAGGATCTTTGCAGTGAAGAGGTGGGATTTTACTGTTTGTCGAGTTAGTTGAGAGTATGTACATCTGTGGGAATTGAAATTCCCAGCCAACAGACACAAGACTGAACCATTAAGGCAACACAACGTATCTTTCCTTGTTCTGTTATGTAAGCGACTGCTACGCATCACATATACATCCGGTGAAATTGGATACGTCACTTCCTTTCTTTCTCTTCGTCGCTGGACTCTGACCAAGACGGATGCACAATCCCTAGCTCCACACGATCGCACCTCAAGTTAGACATGCATACCAAGAACTCATATACGCATCGTCTACCTCCACACACGTATTACTGAACTCTAGTCCAGGTATGGACTATCTTTATAAAACTTGTATTCATTCATGTAAATAAATGTACATATATTTATGATCCTTGTAACTGCCAATTTTCTGTGTATCATTCAACTGCAGGATGTTTGTCACCGGCGTCCCCTACACATCCAAGGGGCACAAGCACTAGGAGTTCATCAGAGCACACGCCATAAAAGTACTTGTAAAACAACATTGCAGTGATGGGACAGAAGTTAATAAAAAGTGCAACGTATACACACGTATATAGGGTACTTCAAAGTCAAGATCTAGCCAAACGTAAGTGCGAGACGGATCGATTCTGACCGAGAAAACAGCAATTCTTCCCTCTTTGTCAGAAACATCGTTCATGAAATATAAGGACTAAAGAAGAAAAGAAAGGAAGCAACAGTTACAAAGCTATCAAAAATAAACTCACGTCCCACTTTCTACCCTCCTTGATATAAGAATGACAGACCAACAGACTAATGCTTTTTATAGAGATGTGTGCACAAAACTAAAAAGTTACAAAGTAATTAAAAAAAAAAAAAAAAGATTTTGCACGTTACCATTTGTGAGGCAAGCGTTTTCCAATGCTGACATTCTGACTTGAGTCGATTAACCTGTCCTCGCAGTTGGTTCACTTCGTATTGGAGGCTTATATTTTCACCAAAATCCAACTCGTCCGTACAACCTGCAATAGAAAATAAGTTAACAAACTAAAACAGTTCATATACAACAAAAAAACATGCCCATCTAAGAACAGGTAAAATTCCCCACAAATTATTCTCCAAATTATTGGTCGTACGTCAAAACAACATTATATAAATGCGAGTGGGCCACCAGGGTTGATACTTGGCCCTTTATTATTCCTGATATTCATAAATGACCTCCCTGGTCTCCGAGATGGGTGTATTTGCTAATGGCAACATGCATTATAACGGACATGAGAGAAAAACGAATGAACACATATCTAAGGAAATGGTTGAAACTTCCAATTTGTAATGGAATGAGGACATAAACAGATGGTCACATTCAATGCTGCCAAGACTAAGCTTGTTTCCTTTACCAATTACAAGAAACCTTCTCAAATCACTGATTGCCACGACTAATAATATGCTACCTGAACGCTCTCTTTTTTTTTTTTACAAGGGTGTCACCACTTATCAAGGCTCAGAGGCCACTCGAGGATAAGGGTTAATAGGTATACATTAGTCATTGTGATTTTAGCATAGTAAACAGTGGGAATTTTGAAACTTGGATTACTTAGGGGGACGATTCAATTAGAACTTGTTCACATTGGACTTTTTCTTTTTTTTTTTTTTTCATAGGTATCAACTCATTATCAAGGCCAAGAGGCCACTCAAGGATAAGGGTTAAAGAGTGTACAGTAGAAATTGGACAATATAATAATCATTAGTAATGAAAATTTGGTAAATTTGATAACTTATATGGAACGGCTCATCAAGAACTTATTTACGTTAGACTTGAAGACAACCATATTGTAGTCAGCCGGAAAGCAGGAAAACGGAAGACAATTCCACAGGCGAAAGCTCTCCATCCAAATTCCTCAGTTTAACATTCACAGACAACATGAATTGGAACAAATACACTGAGGACATTGCCAAGGCTGCTGCGAAGAAGGTAAGCTGTCCTCTACCATGCAAGAAAATTATTGACACCTGAGAGTATTGTATATCTCTACAAAGCCACCATTCACCCATGCATGGAGTATTGTTACCAGGCCTGCTCACATGTTTCCCCGATGTTCAACCACAAGGAAATTGCACAAAAAGCTGCCGAAAACAGAAAGCAAAAAAATAAAAATTTAAAAAAATAGAAAACAAGAAATCAGAACGCATGAAACAGCATTTTTCAGATCACGTTACAAAACTCCGGATGATACATGCAGTCGGCGTTCTTTTGTTTGTCAAAGTTCTCTTTCAAGTTGGCTCTTTTTCTTTAAAACCTATTCTAAACAGACGTAACATTCATCAAACCCTTAAGCTAAGTGACATATACAAGACCTTTTATTCTTTTTGTATTTTGTTGATTGTGGCCGTCAAGTTACGGGGCTTAACCCCCGAGTTGTCACTTTTGGATAACGGCGTGAATATTGCAAATTTTTCTTAGATAGAACTTTGAATATTTTTTATTTTATTTAGTTGATCTCTATGGTGTTCAAATAAGAAACTCAAATATCTACATTCTTATAGGGATATATGCACCTGAATTCAGATTTTGTCCAGCACTATCAATCAAACTCCAATTTCTGTCCCATTAACGAAATGTTACATCCCGGTTCTTGTTTATCATGTCAGCTGATATTTTGGCTAGACGATGAATGCCCTGGAAAAGTCACTTCTGATTAATGTTTAGTTTTAAAATATGCAAACAAAGAAATGATTTGCAGCGGTTTTAAATAGTACCTCTAGTTTTATCGTAAATTGAACTCACTAATAAAAAAAAAAAAAGCAATAATAATAAAATAGTGAGGTAGCCACAGGCTTGAACAGGGGATCATTTGATCTGTAGTCGAATGCTCTACCATCGAGCTATATTTCCAGATGTCAATAATTCTGTTATTTTTTTTAAAAAGAAATGATTTGTTGAGATTTTATTATCTCTCTTGGCTGGTGTAACATAAAATATTCCCCTATAAAAATTATTTTTGATCTTTAAGAAAGAAAGACTATTTTAAGAATCAGATTTTTTTAATACTTATCAGATGTATTTCTGTACAAAAAATATCTAAGAACACTACCAGAAATATAAATTAGCTTTGTGTGAAATTTGCAAAAGATAGTCTGAGCCATTTCGGAATCTATAAGGAAGGAACTCACACACACACAAAGTGACTTTTATATAATAGTAGATATTCACAGTTTTTATAATTTATGTTGCAACAAAGAATTTTTAATATATAAAAGCCAAGTACGTCCAAGGATGGAATACTGCTGCCATATCTGGGCAGGAGCTGCTAAAAACAGCCTATCTTGCCTTGACAGAGTACAAAATAGACTTCGTGGCTTAGTGGGGGATGCCCTTTTCTCTACCCTGCAACCTCTCTCCCACAGAAGAGACGTTGCGAGCCTATCCTTGTTTTATCGTTATTTTCATGGCAGGTGCTCGTCTAAACTCCAATCTCTGGTCCCCCTCCCCCGCCAATCTTTCACGAAAAACACCCGTCTAGCGGAATCCACTGTGAAAAATTTCTCCCACTCTTTATCTGTGCCTAAATCAAAACGTGGATTCCATAAACAAAGCTTCTTTCTTAGAACTGCACGCCTGTTGAACTCTGTTCCGTCTGCCTGCTGCCCACCTGACTGCAACTTGGATGTCTTCAAGTCCAACATTAACAAATTCCTAATGAACCGCCCCCTTAAGTAAACACTTCATCAAATCTCCACACTAACGTACTGTACTTGCAATAACCCTTATCCCTGAGTGGCTTCCGGGCCTTGATAAGTGGTGACCACCGTGTAAAAAAAAAAAAAAAATTATTACTCTTTGGGGCCATATCTACTATGTAAGGAGTTGAGCAGGAAGATGTTTGTTCACATTACATTTAAATTAAAAGAGTAAAAAATTACCTTCCAAATTTCTCAGCTGTTAAATCAACTGAGCCCCACAATCAGACAATGCATGTCCCACACAGAGATTTGATATTTTTTTATGACCATCAGAAAAAAAGAGGAAGAGGGAGTGCAACTAGAAAATGCAGTGACAATAAGTTTTAAAGGTCAAAGTTCAAAGGAGGGAAGAGAATAGGTTTATATTTTGCTCTTTTGTTTTTGAAAAATAAACCATTCGAAATAATCAAGTTTTTAAACAAACTTTAATGTTTGCATAAATTTGACTTTTGTTTGACACAATTCTAAAAATAAAATTATCTCGCAACGTTTTGATTTAGACTTTTTTTTTTTTTTGAATGTGTCATTTAAAAAATATTTCGTTTTTGCATATTTGACTTTAGAAAAAAAATCTTTGTTATTAATAGAAAAATCGCAAAATTCTTAAACAAAATAAGAAAAATGTTAATGTAGTTTGCTTGAAGCATTGTTTAATGTGTATATAAAAGAAATTTAGGTTTATAAGAAGCAATACAATGCAGAGATGTTTCCTATTTATAAGAAATGTAAATAACAGTAACATTTATAGAAAATAGTAATAATGTCAGCATTTATAGAAAATGCTAATAATGGACACATTTACATGAAATGTTAATGGACACATTTACAGGAAATGTTTATAATGGACACATTTACAGGATATGTTAACAATGGACACATTTACAGGAAATGTTAACAATGGACACATCTATAGGATATGTTAACAATGAACACATTTACAGGATATGTTAACAATGGACACATTTACAGGATATGTTAACAATGGACACATTTACAGGATATGTTAACAATGGACACATTTACAGGATATGTTAACAATGGCACATTTACAGGAAATGTCAACAATGGCACATTTATAGGAAATGTTAACAATGGCACATTTATAGGAAATGTTAACAATGGCAAATTTATAGGAAATGTTAACAATGGCACATTTATAGGAAATGTTAACAATGGACACATTTATAGGAAATGTTAACAATGGACACATTTATAGGAAATGTTAACAATGGCAAATTTATAGGAAATGTTAACAATGGACACATTTATAGGAAATGTTAACAATGGACACATTTATAGGAAATGTTAACAATGGACACATTTATAGGAAATGTTAACAATGGACACATTTATAGGAAATGTTAACAATGGACACATTTATAGGAAATGTTAACAATGGACACATTTATAGGAAATGTTAACAATGGACACATTTATAGGAAATGTTAACAATGGCACATTTATAGGAAATGTTAACAATGGACACATTTATAGGAAATGTTAACAATGGACACATTTATAGGAAATGTTAACAATGGACACATTTATAGGAAATGTTAACAATGGACACATTTATAGGAAATGTTAACAATGGACACATTTATAGGATATGTTAACAATGGACACATTTATAGGAAATGTTAACAATGGACACATTTATAGGAAATGTTAACAATGGACACATTTATAGGAAATGTTAACAATGGACACATTTATAGGAAATGTTAACAATGGACACATTTATAGGAAATGTTAACAATGGCACATTTATAGGAAATGTTAACAATGGCACATTTATAGGAAATGTTAACAATGGACACATTTATAGGAAATGTTAACAATGGACACATTTATAGGAAATGTTAACAATGGACACATTTATAGGAAATGTTAACAATGGACACATTTATAGGAAATGTTAACAATGGACACATTTATAGGATATGTTAACAATGGACACATAGGATATGTTAACAATGGACACATTTACAGGAAATGTTTATAATGGACACATTTATACGAAATTTTAACAATGGACACATTTATAGGAAATGTTAACAATGGACACATTTATAGGAAATGTTAACAATGGCACATTTATAGGAAATGTTAACAATGGCACATTTATAGGAAATGTTAACAATGGCACATTTATAGGAAATGTTAACAATGGACACATTTACAGGATATGTTAACAATGGACACATTTATAGGAAATGTTAACAATGGACACATTTATAGGAAATGTTAACAATGGACACATTTATAGGAAATGTTAACAATGGACACATTTATAGAAAGCATTATGTGTGCATACTGAATGGTTTTCGTGGCAAAAAGTATCTAAAAGACGCTTTTTGCCACCAAATCCATTCAGCATGCACACATAATACTTTCTATGAATGTGTCCATTATAAACACACATACACACACACACATATATATATATATATATATAATGTTTTTATAATAAATAAAAAAAAAAACAAGAAAAGTTAAATAAAACTTCATTATATCATCAGATCAGGAAAAATAATTTCTTTACACCATAGCATTTTGAAGCTAAATGCTTCTCATCAGAAGAGAAAAAATCCAGGAAAATACATTTACATTTTTGTAAATGTATTTTCCTGTCTCTTATTTTTTTTTCTTCCTTTTTAATCGTGTAGAGTTTCTACCATAATGATAAATTTGTTTTGCTTAAAGTTTGCATCTTTATCGATTTCAGTTACGAATATATTACTTTTAAAGAAACAAAAAACTGTCGCCTTACCAGGTTCTCTGTGAGAAGAGGAACCGTAATAGATCGGATGATGTTCCGTCTCTTCTTTATCTTTCGAAACCATTGATTTCACATGAACTTCTTCGAGTTCGTGATGCTTTTGCCTCAATGACTGGTTTTCTTTCTAAAATCAAAATGAAACATTTTTTAATAAAAAAAAAAAAAATAGATTAAAATGAAATGAGACGAGATGAATTCAAAGAATTTCACGTCGGCAGTGTTGGAAACTATTCATGCTTGGTAATATCCTATATCTCTACAAGCCCACCATTTACACATGCAGTCTTGGTGCCACTTCTGGGCTGGTGCATCTAGCAATAGTCTCTCACTCTTAGACAGGGTCCAAAAAATAGAGTCTGCAATCTAATAGATCCCACACTATCAACCAAGTTCCAGCTTCTGTCCCATCACTGCAATATTGCATCTCTGTGTCTGTTTTGCAAATACTTTAATTAAATGTACTCTGATGAACTTATCGCACTTGTGCTCCCTCATCGTACATACTCCTGACTTGAAACTGACCTTTGCCTTTTTATTTATCCCTTAATCATGTCCATTTTTATCGCTTCCTCTCATGTTTTCCCTCTGTTCCTCTTCATTTTTATCCCATGTTTTTCCTGTTAAACTAACCTTGTTACCTCAACTGTTCTACATCTATTAACCCAAGAACTCTCATCCATTCTTCCAACGTGACCATACCAACAAAGTCTCCGTTTTGCATACAACTCCCTATAATTATCAAGATTTAATTTTTTTTTCTGAGCTGATCAGATCTAAGCCTCACATTACACACCCATCAGATCATTATCATATCATTTTCTCTCCATGCAATGCATGTCCTCAACCCTCACTGACCAGGTTTCACTTCCATACATCATCACACTGCACACACATGCGTGATAGATTCTTTCCTTGGTCAACAGTGGTAGCACTCTGTGGGTTAATCATGCCAAAAGGTCCCTAAATTCTAACTTTATCCACCCCTAACTCTTGCAATCACACTAGGACCACCTCCTCCCTGTGCTCAAAGATGACAAAACTTCTGAATAATTTGTTTCATTTTACTTCAGTCAAAGATCTCAGTAATCAAGGGGCCTTCTTCCAGGGGTGAAGTGTAAGGGGGTGGGGGCTAACACTTGATATCTCTATGAGATACATAGATATTCGATATTCCATTAAACTTCTCTTTTAACTAACCAAACACTGAGTTAATAAAGAAGGTGAGAACATAATTTCCGTCTCCGCAATTGACCATTTAAATATGTGATGGTATGTCTTTTTTGTGGTCGCTTGGTATTACTGGATTCCAGGACAAGAATTCATCTAGTCTGATGGAGTATCAAGCTCTATCCAATTATGACTGATAGAACGAGAACATAGTACCCCCATGAAGTAAATAAAGGGTTGATACTTCATCAGAGTAGATGAATAATTTCTCATTTTGTGGAATTTCCACAGGTCCCGCTAATTTTTATTAATTTAGGAGATCATATCAAAAAGTATTAAAAGTTTATCAAACGTATACATATTGATACCCATGCTGTTGAATCATTCAACCAAAAATTGGATTTGTCCAATTGATTTCTGTTCAATTTTTGACACAAGTTTCTTAAACAATGCTGTGGATCTTTATTAATGGCCGACAATTTTGCGAAACATCAAATCGTCAATGGAGGTATACCAGATTTAAAAATTCAAAAATGATTTGTTGTTTTTTCTTTTTTTCTAGATATTTGGATGTCAAGTGTATGTAAAGAGGACATAAAGGAAAGATAAAAGTGTGGGGTGGGTGGGTTGGTGGTGGTATAACGTCGTGTAGGTCACAGGGAAAGATAAACTGAGGTAAGAGGAGGAGGTAAAGAAAAAGAAATAGTAAAGTCGGGAGTTAGAGGTTGGGAGGGCTGATAGGGGAGTCGAGTACTTGGGTGGGGAAGGGCTGATAAATGCAAAGATTGGTAGAAAGATTTTTTTCTACCAAATCAACTGTTTTGAGATTATTTAATTATTTTATTATTATTTAATTATTTTATTATTATTTAATTATTTTATTATTATTTAATTATTTTATCATATAAGACAATATTTTTGCCAAAACTAAACATTAAACACAGGTCACTTCTTTTATTCATAGTTAGAAGGTAAATTTAAAGGTTCATACCTTTTGCAGCTCTAAGATTAAAGCCGTAGTAGAGACGGTGCTGTTTTATGGTTCACCAGCGCGGACTCTCAGTAAAAAAAACTTGAAAGTAAGTTAAATAAAATTTATACTAGAATGCTCTCGGCTGTGTTAAACTGGAAAACACGTGGAACACGTACATCAAGTCTGTTGCTAAGGTCGCTGGAAAGATGGTGGGATCCTTCTATCGCTCCAGAAGATATCTCACTACTGATGCAATTCTCTATCTATATAAAATCCAAGTACGGCCAAGGATGGAATACTGCTGCCATATCTGGGCAGGAGCTGCCAAAAACAGCCTATCATGCCTTGACAGAGTACAAAATAGACTTTGTGGTTTAGTGGGGGATGCCTTTTTCTCTACCCTGCAACCCCTCTCCCACAGAAGAGACGTTGCAAGCCTATCCTTGTTTTATCGTTATTTTCATGGCAGGTGCTCGTCTGAACTCCAATCCCTGGTCCCCCCTCGCCAATCTTTCACGAAAAACACCCATCTAGCTGAATCCGCTGTGAAAAATTTCCCCCACTCTATATCTGTGCCTAAATCAAAACGCGGATTTCATGAACAAAGCTTCTTTCTTAGAACTGCACGCCTGTGGAACTCTGTTCCGTCTGCCTGCTTCCCTCCGGACTACAACTTGGATGTCTTCAAGTCCAATGTTAACAAATTCCTAATGAACCGCCCCCTTAAGTAAACACTTCATCAAATCTCCTCACTAACGTAATGTACTTGCAATAACCCTTATCCCTGAGTGGCTTCCGGGCCTTGATAAGTGGTGATCTCTGTGTAAAAAAAAAAAAAAAAAAAAAAAAAAAAAAAAAAAAAAACACCCAACCATTAGCTGTCTGTATTGTCTGTTGCCCAGCAGATCTTCAGTAATAAGAAAAAGAAGAACATGATATGCCGGACATTGCTACAGAAGAAAAAATTCGGCCGTCAGGGATGTGATACTGTGGAAACCTGATACAGTAGGAAAACCTGTTAAGACGTTCACAAAATCATTGACAGAAGACATTGGCTTACAATTTAAAGATCTTCCAGGTTTGTATTACTGTACACATAGATTCGAAAAAGTTGTCAAAAAACAAATATAGAACAAATAAATGTTATCAAAGGCAAGATAAGTTACTTTTCTACCTAACTGGATATAATTCACGTGTTTTTATTCAGTGTAACATGTTTATTCAGCTCGAAAAACATGCAATGTTTACCGATGTATTGGAAAATTCAAAATGGCAGCCGACTGTCTCTCGGAGAGGGTACGTTTGGGAAAAGGTATTATAAATAATAAACTAGACAAAATACTGTTAGAAAACAACCGAATATATGTCAACTTATGTCACGGTAACATATATTGAGCGAATTTCTAACAGTATTTTGTCTAGTTTATTATTTATAATACCTTTTCCCAAACGTACCCTCTCCGAGAGACAGTCGGCTGCCATTTTGAATTTTCCAATACATCGGTAAACATTGCATGTTTTTCGAGCTGAATAAACATGTTACACTGAATAAAAACACGTGAATTATATCCAGTTAGGTAGAAAAGTAACTTATCTTGCCTTTGATAACATTTATTTGTTCTATATTTGTTTTTTGACAACTTTTTCGAATCTATGTGTACAGTAATACAAACCCGCTCTTCCTATAGCCATGAAAGATAGAGATCTGTGGAGAGATCTGTGGATGGAAAGAGTTAATTTAGTCTGGGCAACACGGCCAATACGAGTTTTTTATTTTTACATTCTGCAGCTGCATTAATACTTAAATAAACAATAAAAATTGAATTTGGCAGAGTCGATTCCACCGCCCATGAAAGCATCCACTAGGTTAATTATACACCCCTCTTATCTTAGACAGCTAGAAACATACATAAAAAAAAGGATATATGCAGTAAAAAAAAAACAAAAAAAAAACTCACTTTTCCCTAAAATTAGATACAAGATCAATTTATTAATACGAGGTTTTTGACATTAAAACATCCCTAGAAGCAGAGACAAAAATTGACATCAACTTCATCGGCAAGCAAACCACACACACACAAATTAGAATCAGCATACTCTATACTATGTTGAAACATCGATTCTCATTAGATAATTCAAGTTAATTAACATTTAGCTGGGGTTTTTTTTTTTTTTTTTTCGGAGTCACCACTTATCAAGGCCCAGAGGCCACTCGAGGATAAGGGTTAATAAGAGAACGGTAATCAATGGGACAATATCATAGTAATCGGTAGTAGTGGTAGATTGGATTACTTAAGGGGACTGCTCATCAAGAATTTACTTATATTGGACTTGAAGACAACCATATTATAGTTAGTTGAAAAGCAGAAAAATGGAACAGAGTTCCACTGGTGTGCAGTTCTAAGAAAGAAACTTTGTTCATGTAATCTATGTTTAGGTTTAGGCACAGATAAAGAGTGGGGGAAATTATTGATAGTGGTTTCAGCTAGACGAGCGTTTTTGGTTTGGTTGTTTTGTTTTACAGCATATCAACCCTTTTCTGGTTATTTAATGCCGAATCCAGTTATTTTGGAAACAGTTTTTATGCTTCAAGATTTTTATATCTTCAAATATTTATTTGTAGAGTTTGGTTTGGTTGTTTTACGGCATATAAACCCTTTTTGGGTTATTTTATGCCAAATCCAGTTATTTTCGAAATATTATTCATGTTGCGTCCAGTTATTTTGTAGAAGGTTTATATTCTTCAAGCTTTTTGTATCTTCAATCGATAGTTTGTAGTGTTTGGTTTGATTGTTTTATAGTGGATTTTATCGTTTTTGTTCCTTGCCCTGCGGAACATGAATGAGTTTTGCAATAGGAGAGGGAAAAGGGGTTACAGTATTAATGTTTTGTACATTTTAAGTTAGGAAACCAGTCAGGAAGTAGGGGGAGGTAGAAAGAGAAAGGGGAAATGGGAAGAAAGGAAAAGGTGGACTGTTTTTGTTTTTGGTTTTGTAGAACATTAAGTTTTGCAAAAAAAAAGTAGAAAAACAAAAAAAGCATCAATATTAGGTGCATTTCATCTCAGAAAACCAATATCTTCAGACAGCCTGATCCGATAGCACCAGACAAGTGTTTTTTATGAAAGTCAGGATAGGAGGGACTATAGATTGGAGCTAATAGAATGCTGAACACTGAATACAGGAGAATGGCGACACTTACCTGTAAAAAAGTGCAAAAACTAACACAGTCATCTCCCTTGACTCGGATATTCACGAGACTGAAGACAGTTTGTGAATTTAATATTTTCTAAAAACTTCCTCTTTTCTTTTTTTTTTCCCTCTACAATGTAAAGTACGGAGATACACCCATGAGATGCTTTTTTTTTTACTGGCGTGTCACCACTTATCAAGGCCCAAAAAGTCACTCAAGGATAAAAGTTAAACGCGTGTCACATCGATGGTGAGATAACACCGTGATGATTAGCAATGATTATGGTGATATTGGACAAAAACGAGGAGGGCTCAACAAGAACTTGTTCACATTGGATTTGTAAATGACCATGTTGTAGTCAGCTGGGAAGCATTTCTGCTATATTGTGTTCTACAGATGAGTAGTTCTAGGAAAGAAACTTTGCTCGTAGAAGTTTCATTTAGTTTAAAGTATAGACAGAGAAAGGCAAACTATTGACAGTGGTTGTAGCTAGATGAGTTTTTGTTGAGCATCTGCCATGAAAATAACGACAAAGCAGAGAAAGACTAGCAACGTCTCTTTCATGAGAAAGAGGTAGTAGGCAAGGGAAACAGACATCACCATTAGATTTCAAAGTCAGTTTTGTATTCTGCCGAACCAGGAATGGGTGATCTATATATATAAAAGCGAAAATGTATGTATGTATGTATGTACGCTTTTCCTCGATGTCCACAAAAGGCTTCTTTCAGAGAAGCGCTCGCTCACTTCACAACTTCTTAAAACTTTTTATATCATCTATAAATTGTAATATCTCACACTTAACCATGGAGCTCGCCTGTCTATTTAATTTTATTGACTTTCAAACGTTAATTATTCCACATTTCCCACATCGGCACGCGTTACATTCGGTTTTTGGTATAAACAAAAAGCGAAACTCGACTCTAATTACTAGCCAAAAGCCAGTGGTCTCTAGAGAGCTAAGTAACGTTTGGTCAATGTCGACTTCGTCATATCAGACGGTAGCTTTCATTTCGAGAGACGAGACGCTCCCCCTAATAAACAGGGAGCGGGTTTTTAAAAAGAAACAAACCGATTTATTGACCTCATTAAAAACTGTCTCGCACAAAATGCTAACTGCTGAATACCTATCGCCGTCACGTCAATCAAAAACGCGCACCTGTTTTTTTTTTCACACTTTACTATTTTCCAACTGCGCGTCAACGCTTCGTTTTTTTTTCACGGGCACCTGTTTTTTTTCACATTTCGGGGTTTTTTCAACGCCGAGTACCCTTCACTAGTTGTTAATAAAATTCAAAAATCATTTTTGCAATCTAACCATATTTGCTACAAATAAAATTCTATCTATGCCTGACTTGCCCACCAATTTTCAACCATTAATGTCCAACACTCTTTTTTTAATTTTTTCTATTGCCCTTCAATAATATGTATAGGGACACTTTGGTGATCACCTCATCAGTAGAAAATGATTTAAAGGGTAAAACTCGCCTAAGGATTCTTTTTCCTAAACACCAGTCAAGAATACATCCTTGGCACTCAGTCCAACAGAAATTGGGCATTTCAGTGTACTTTTATTTGTTGGATTGTAGTATATGTCTCGAGTAGTCCTAGGAGGTTCAATCTCCAAGAGCTTGCCTTTCCTTTTTTAAAAGGACTTAGTTAATTGTTAACTGCCCAAAAGGCCTCTACAGGAGAATTCTAACAGAGCTGTCTAGGCTATTTTTAGAGGCCAGCCTGGCTCTTCAACTTGAATTGCCTCCCATCTTATGGCCTTGGGCCAGGTTAATTTTGCGGAAAGTATATAAACACTCAGTAGGAGGTTTGATCTTGAATAGGCTTCACACTTACGGTGTAACGTTGTCATTACCATGTCATTAGATCACCAAAGTTAAACACACTGAGGCTCAAGTAATAGAAACCAATTTTTGCATTTTTCTCATCCCCTTGACTCGATGTTGTATATTGCTAAACGAAGAAAAGATATCGTGCGAAAAGAAAAGCACCAAATGTTGATGACTTTCTGCCGTCAGTTCATTTTATTCCTCTAATTTTTTTAAGCTGTCACTGCATATAAACAAGGACCTACACGTTGCATGCAGAGACAGACGCAAAGGAAAAAAAAAGCAATTTGACTCCCTTTCTTTGTTAGCGACATAATTCTATGATTTTATCAGCTTATTAGTGTGAACACTGTTGAAACACAATTTTTTGCCATTATTTCTGGACAAAGGATATACACTAGTGTTAAATGAAGATCCTCTAAGCATAATTAAAAATATGTGATTTATTGTTACAAAGATAAACAGGTATTGTTGGGTAATAGGATCAGGGCACCCAAAATAAACAAAAACGACAACAAAAGACCTACCTGGTCATTGAACTCTGACGCAAAAAAAAAAATAAGTCCTGATCATTGAACTCTGACGCAAAAAAAAAAATCCTGGTCATTGAACTCTGACGCAAAAAAAAAAAAAAGTCCTGGTCATTGAATTCTGATGCAAAAGCGGGAGACCAGTACCCGCATTAAGCTGGTCTGCAGTTTAACTTGTTTCTGGCTATCTTGCTCTTGCTTGTTGCTGGATCTCAACATTTTGAACCGAGAGAAAGACTTAGCTGTCGTACAAAACTAAGACTCTGTAACATCCTCTGTGTATAGATACTCCCTCAGGCATTTGTCTATAAAAATGGTCCTGTAGCGATGGAAAAGTTGTGACACGTGGAGACTTGAAATGCTGGAAGCATGTAATAATTGATCTCAATGACCATCTTCAGTGTCATGCCTGCTTGAGCATGTGAATTCACCGGTAGGACTAAAAAAAAGTCATTTTTGGGCTCATGGACTGTAAGTGTCTGAGGGAGTGGCACTCGTCTGACAAGACATTGCAATCATCATCATATATATATACACACACACATTAATGTACGGTATAATTCAAGTTGACACACTGGTTCCCGTTAGATCACCAAAGTTAAGCAACGTTGAGCCTGGTCAGTACTAAAATGGGTGACCATTTGGGAATTCCAGGTGCTTAGTTCTCTCCGCTTATCTCGGCATTGTTTCCAGTCGTCTAGCATTTCTTCTTGCCACTGGACTCAAGCAGTGTCGATTCAGGAGAAGTGTGGTTGCTTCTTGTGCAACCTTTGCCTCACAATTACACATGCAGCTAGTCTTACAGTGGGTATCCATTGTCTCTTTACACTGAACGGAGGCATAGCAATACATCTCTGCATTGCAGGCTATCAAACTTAGTGACAATTTTGTATGTTGTACCATTAAGTGGTGATAAAACAAAGACTGTTGGAGATACATGGCTGAAAACTGGTGGGCAAGTCAGACAGAGATTGATGTTTATTTGTACCAATTGCAGAAAAAAAATTCTGGATTTAATTAAAAAGTGACATTCTAGGGGAAGTAGGCACCCTATATATAAGGGTTCCACATTTATAAATTTGATTTTAGTGGATAATTAGGTTTTATTAGGTGCCGTTGTAGTCCTTATTTAGCAATGGTTGTGTAATTAAAAACAAAAAACTCCTTTTTCTTACCTCCTTCTTTTCCAACACACCTCAATATTCTCTAGAAATTGAGTTGATTTGCATCAAGAACTTGTTTACATTAGACTTGAAAACAACCATATTGGAGTCAGCTGGAAAGCAGACAAATGGAAGAGAGTTCCACAGGTATGCAGCTCTAAGAAAGAAGCTCCACTCATAGAACCCACGTTTAGGTTTAGGCACAGATAAACAGTGGGGAAAATTATTGATAGTGGTTTCAACCAGACGAGTGTTCATTATGAAAGTTTGGCAAGGGGGGGAAACCATAGATTGGAGCTCAGACGAGATTTCTTCACATTTGTGTCTTACCACTTATAAACAACTTTATAACATAAATAAAATTTCACCTTCAGGTTTTGGGATGAGAAAATATATTTTTATTGAATCGTTTTCATCCATTTTATTTCTTCATATTTTTATTTTATCACTAACAAACCAATTTATTCAATTGTTGTCCTAATTTAGCAATGGTTGTGTAATCAAAAACAAAAGACTCCCTTTTCTTACCTCCTTTTCTTCCAACACGCCTCGATATTCTCTAGAAATGGAGTTGATTTGCAGTTCGGAACTTTCAGCTCTTTCTTCGAGTTCTTTATTGAGTCGTTTAAGCCATTCATTCTGAAATAAAATAAGAGATTTCGTTAGAAAAAGAAATAATGCTTAGCAATGAATGACTAATATTTGTTATGATCATGACGTAGTTGTTGTTGGTGAGCATCTATCATTCATTTTGTGTGAATCAGATGATTACTATTGGCATTGTTTCCCCTATATCTTTCTAGTTAGAATTCTTTCTAGAAAGATATTGGGTATATATGGAAAGAACTATATGAAGGTTGCCAACATCCTAAATAAAAGTGTTTCTTATGATCCTATTGTTGGCATTGGTTTCCCAGATATATTTCTAGTTAGAATTATTTCTAGAAAGATATTGGGTATATATGGAAAGAACTACATGAAGGTTGCCAACATCCTAAATAAAAGTGTTTCTTATGATCCTATTGTTGGCATTGGTTTCCCCGATATATTTTTAGTTAGAATTATTTCTAGAAAGACATTGGGTACTTATAGGAGGGACCATGTGAAGGTTGCCAACATCCCCAAGTGAAAGCGTATCTATAAAATGAACGATTCGAACTCAGGTTGTCAGTCTATGTCGTTAACCACTTAGCCACTGTCACCTCCCATTGTTGATATCTTTGACAACTTGAAGGCTTCTACTTGTGAGCTTGATGCTCTTGCAAGAAATGTGAGATAAACATGAACCCAAGGGATGGGAAAATATTATTTTAGTTAATCGTTTTCACCCATTTTATTTCTTCACATTTGTGTTTTACCAACTTACAAACCATTTTATAACACAAATAAAATTTGACTTTCAGATTTTGGGATGGGAAAATATTTTTTAGAGAATCGTTTTCATCCATTTTATTTCTTCATATTCGTGCTCGAACACTCACAAACCACTTTATGACAACAAAATGGGAGACGAAAGCAAAACCAGGAAAATGCAATATCTTTTCCTCTTTTGGAGATCATATCTCAATAGACAACAAAACAGTAAAAAAAATCTGAAGATTTTGTTTCTTCGTTTAGTGGTTCCAGTATATTTATTTGACATTAGCAAAAGAAGAATAGCGACTTCTGTATTTGGATGTTCAAAACAAAAGATATTCAGAAAGAAGGAAATAGCAACGTCTCTGAATCTAAGACTTTAAATTGTATTAATAGTTCCTATTGCCATATATGCAAATGAAACATGGGTTAGAATAGCAGATCATGAGAAGAATCTCAATGTCTTTGAAATTAAATGTTTAAGAAAAATACTTGGAATAACTGAGAAAGATTAAGAAATGCTGATATTAGAAACAAGCTGACTATTCAGGGCTCTATGGATAAATTTATCTTTAGTTAACCTTTGACAACTAAATATTTTCGTTTACTAACCAAATAGAAAAGTTACTAGCCAAACCCACATGATTTTTAGAATATGACATTTTTGTTCTGTTACAAGTATGTACATCATAAAGATTTTTCTGTATATTTTTAAATAAGTGTAATTCTAAATATACAACAAATTTTATGTTGCTACTTGAAGGTATAAACATTCTAATTTCTTGAGATGTTTTTTTTTAAACAGCCTTCGTTAAAAAAAAAAGATTACATTGTTTTATTAAACTTTTATTGTTTAAATAATTTATCTTTATTCATTTTTTTATTAAAATAGAAGTTAAAAAGATATTTTTCACTCAGTAGTGAACCTTGGAAGATTGTCAATGAAAGAAGTACAATCGTCAAAAGATAAGCGCTTCATTATTTCTAGTCGCCACTTTGAAAAATCACTCGCAAATGCGACTGTTTCACTCGCAATGTAAAGCCCTGCTATTAACTAAAGATTTTGTGTTTTTTATTCAATCCTTCCTGGATCCTCGTCTGATATTAACACAAGAATTAAGTTAGAATTTTTTCTTTTTATGAAAAACATTGAATACTTAAAGGAGGGACTATGTGAAGGTTGCCAACATCCCTAAGTGAAATTCAAACATGGCACATCCAGGTTGTCCATCCATGTCATTAATCACTTAGCCATTGTTGCTGATATCTTTAATAAGCTGAAGATCTCTACTTGTGAGCTTGACCGTGGCTTCCGTAATAGTAGGCCTCTCCACTAAAAATCATGTGACATGCTAACATCAGAAGTGAAGTCCTACAGTCACGTACCTATAGTACTAACTATTACGAAGGATGGTTATTTTCTGTTTAGCATGTGAGCATTGTTTTTTCTAAACAGTTCACTTCTTGGAAGTAAAAAAAAAATACTTGAGCTGAGATCGAAACCAAAACCTAAAGACAATGAGTCAAGTACGATAACTATCAGGCCAGCATGACACAATCTTTACAAAGTGTTTTCAAGCCTACTTATTCTTAACATATTGTGAACAATTTGCGTATGCACAGTCATGAAACAGTTGACAAGCAGATAAAAATCCAATGACCTCCCCCAAGTACCAATTTTTCAATTTTTAACCCTTAGAAGCCATTTTTTCCAGATGAAAACAGATTAAAAAGTTTTCCACATAACTGAATACGGTATATAACAAATTTCAAGTCTGTAGATCAAAAATTCACTGAGTATATAGGTTGAGAAGTGTCCTCACACACGCATACACACATTCTCACTTATATAGATATATAGATACATGGTCATGATTGCAGTGGTCAGTTGGGTTGGCTCTTTCCAACAAGTTCACAACATCCTGAACACTGGCTGACCAGGCACGGCAATTCAAGGCTACTTCCGTTATAAATGCTAGCAATTCATGGATCCAATGATAGACCCCTGAAGGTGAAGGCCCAGAATCAATTCTTGGATCATCCAGCTGCAAATAATATTTTACTGCTGTCATTGTTTGGTTATGTTCCATCAACTTATAATGAATCAGTATAGAGAGCATAAGATAGTCCTTATTTTGGAACAGGGTGTTTACTTTGGTTTCAGTCTGACCATTGTCTTTTGCATTGGATATTCAGTGCAAGTCTATAAATGGTCCGCTAGTAATCTTTTTTACTATAAAAATCTGAAAAAAAATCCTTATAATGTACGTACTTGTCACTGCATGAAAATGTCATATTCCAAAAACCACGTAAATCGATCAAGTAGTTTTTTTTTTTTATTTAAGAAAATCAAATATTATGAGAAATTTTATCGAAGAAAAACGTCCCACCATCTTGTTTTTGAATAATACACTGCTAGCGACACCTGTTGGGAATATAAGATCAACAATCGACTTTCCACACTATAGAAAAAAAACTTGGAAAATTAAGACATTTTTAAGTTTTTGAGGATGTTGAAAACGAAAATAACATTTAAAATTCCAACAAACGAGTAGTTTCCAAGGTATGAAGAATTTTACGTAAATTAAGCACCCACACATTGACGCTCCTCCAACAAAAATTCGGCAAATGTGTATTTCAGCGGCTTAAATTCAAGTTTTACACTAGTGGTGGCCATAAAGTGGGTGATCATTATACATTAAATTATTATAGAAAAGTGATCCCCCACTTTCTTTAAACTAACATTTCTTCATATCTTGGAAACTACTCATTTGCTGGAATTTTAAACGTTATTTTCGTTTGCAACATCCTCAAAAACTTATGTCTTAATTTTCCAAGTTTTTTTTTCTATAGTGTGAAAAGTCGATTGTCTGCCCCCTTGCCGATCTTATATTCCCAACATTCCCAATAGGTGTCGCTAGCAGTGTATCATTCAAAAACAAGATGGTGGGAAGTTTTTCTTCGATAAAATTTCTCATAATATTTGATTTTCTTAAATAAAAAAAAAACTACTTGATCGATTTATGTGATTTTTGGAATATGACATTTTCATGCAGTGACAAGTACGTACATTATAAGGATTTTTTTCAGATTTTTATAATAAAAAAGATTACTAGTGGACCATTTATAGACTTGCACCGGATATTCTTCTAAAGAATCCATTTTTCATCTCCAGTCACAATTCTTTGCAAAAATGGTTCTCAAAGATTCCTAGAAAACAAAGATATGCAAACAGTCAATCTTTGATCTTGTTGAGCGTCGGCCAAATCGTAGGGAAACCAATGTCCAAGTTTTTAAATTTTTCCTAACTCGTGAAGGCATGAAATGATTGTGGAATGGGTTATATTGAATTGTTGAGCTAATCTCTGCTGGTTACTTTTGATTGGCTTCCACGGTGTCTTTAATTGTGTCTTCATCAATTGATTTTGGCCTTCTTGAACGTCACTAACATGACAGGTTAAAGTCTCCAAAAGAAAATGTTGATATCTTCCTTTTTATATCTCTTTTTTTACATAGGAATCACCATTTATCAAGGCCCGAGGGCCACTCGAGAATAAGGGTCAATGGGTATACAATGGGATTCTAGCGTAGTAAACATAAATAGTGGAATTTTGTAAATTGGATTACTTAGGGGAACGGTTCATCAAGAACTTGTTTACGTTGGACTTTGACTTGAAGACAATCAAATTGTAGTCAGCTGGAAAGCAGACAAATGGAACAGAGTTCCACAGGGTGCAGTTCTAACAAAGAAGCTTTGTTCATGGAATCTACATGTAGGTTTAGGCACAGATAAAGAGTGTGGGAAATTATTGACGAGTGTTCATTATGAAAGTTTGGCAAGGGGGGGAACCATAGATTGGAGCTCAGACGAGATTTCTTCACATCTGTGTCTTGACCTGGGAGCAATGGTAATTAAAGGGTGGCTCCACACTCCCCAAAACCCACAAGCTGGGGCCTCACCACTGGATATAGTTTAAGGTCATATCCAGGACCTTTAGGTCAGGAAGCCGATATCTTCAGCCAGCCTCACCTGGTAACATTAGTGCGAAAGAAGAGAAAATGAAAAAGGGCAAAGAAAAAGAAAAGGGGAGAGAAACAATTGAAGCATGACAGACCAATGAACAGAACTTCTCCTATTGATGCAGGAGTCGATGTTAAAATATAATTTCAGACTAAAGTGTGATACTGATGGAATGTTCAAAAGCATCTTCAAATCTAATCGGTCCCATACAGTCTGCCAAGCTTCAGCCCCTGTTGAATCACTTCAGAACTGCATTCCTGTTCCTGTTTTACAAGTATTTCTGTGAATGTGCTCCGATGAACTTAGTGCACTTATACCTCCACCCAACATAAATACTTTCAGCTCACCAAACTAAAAGCAAGATTCTGCCCCTTTATTGTACAGGTCTTTAGATGCTGAGAGATTTTCTACTCTGATGGATTCTTTCCTCAGGCCACTTTCCTTTGGAATTCCTCCCTGCTTCCTTAATCATACAATCATGCAAAAAATTTAAATGTAATGTGAACAAATATCTTGTTGCCTAGCTCCCCACTAAAGTTACTCCCCCTCAAAAAAATCTGACTCCTAATGCTTTCATTGATTGAGATTGTCGGACTGACTTCCTCATCTTGGTTGTTATAGTCACAACGTTTCGGCCGTTTTGCATCGAACTGGGGAACCGTTTGTTAGATGAGGAAGTCAGTCCGACAATCTCAATCAATGAAAACACCTCATCTCAAAAATACAGACAATTACTATCCTAATGCTTTGTTTCAGGTGAATAAAAGTAAAACATTTTTAAAAATTTGATGCTGTAGTTTGCTTAAAGCATTGTGTATAGTGTGTAAGGAGTTGTGCAGTTTTGTCTTTACACCGTTGGATATTATTTATCAACATAATGTTGAACTAGGATAGTATTGATGGTGTTATTTACTTTGAATTTTCAAGGTAAATCTCATCTTCAGGAAAAAAAATATATGTACAACTAATCTGTTGGGTAGTTTTTTTTGTTTGTTTTTTTCAAGAGTGTGAATTCGCATTTATGTTTCATATTAAATTATTATTATATTTTATCAGTAATAATTATATTATGTGTTTCGTTAAGATGCAATTTATGAATTTATTTATTTTTTTATGTATAAATGGCATTCAATAAATAAGGTGATTTGGGGGGGGATATAAACACTTCTAATACAGAATTAAGTTTATTTTTTTTTTTTTTTTACTTCCTTTTCAAATGGATTTTCATTTCTTTTGCAAATTCAAGAAAAACTTTGAGAGTCGATTAATAAAGATAGACCACCAAAAAAACATACTCCGGGATTGAACAGCGTTCAATTACAAAGTTTTTGGTTACTGAAGGGTGAAAAAAACTAGGAATTTGGAAATTCCTAGGAGAATATCACATGTTTCGGCTGAAAAAAATGTCTATAAGTGGACTAAATTGTTTAAAGAAGGACAGAGCATTGTTGAGAATGAAGACAAGCATGAGAGGCGTAGAGACGTGAGGTCGCCTGAGATGATCAAATCATTCGAATGGAAGAAATACAGTGGATGACATTGCAAAGATTTTGAGGTTATCAGCACACAGAATTGTCCATGACGACCTTGACTACTCAAAAGCCAGCTGCTAGTGGGTGCCAAAGATGCTTACTGCAGAGGAAGGTTGAGTTGTTTCAGTGGTGTTTCTCCTGCTATGAGAAGGATGGTAATGAGTTTCTGATGAAGGGGGTAACATATGCTTCGCACAATGAGCCTGAATCGAAACGGCAGTCTATGGAGTAGAAACATGTAGGCTCTTTAGTGAAGAAGAAGTCACAGCGGTCCACAAGGAAGATGACCGTTTTTTGGGATATGCAAGGCCCAATCATCATTTCATTCCTTGAGAAAAGAAACACTATGAACAGTGCCAACTACTGTGAACTACTGAGGCAGATCAAGCTGCCACATCTGGACAGGAGCTGCTAAAAACAGCCTATCCTGCCTTGACAGAGTACAAAATAGACTTCGTGGTTTAGTGGGGGATGCCCTTTTCTCTTCCCTGCAACCTCTCTCCCACAGAAGAGACGTTGCAAGCCTGTCTTTGTTTTATCGTTATTTCCATGGCAGGTGCTCATCTGAGCTACAATCCCTCGTCCCCCCTCGCCAATCTTTCACGAGAAACACCCGTCTGGCTGAAACTACTGTTAATAATTTTCCCCACTCTTTATCTGTGCCTAAATCCAAACGTAGATTCCATGAGCAAAGCTTCTTTCTTAGAACTGCACGCCAGTGGAACTCTCTGCTGCTTGCCTGTTTCCCACCTGACTACAACTTGGACGTCTTCAAGTCCAACATAAACAAACTCCTGACAAACCGCCCCCTTAAGTAAGACACTCTATCAAAACCCCTAATACTAATGATTACTACAATACTATCTCGTTGATTACTGTACACGCAATAACCCTTATCCCTGAGTGGGCTTCGGGCCTTGATAAGTGGTGACCCCCCCTGTAAAAAAAAAAAAAAGACAAAGAACAAACGCAGTCAGAAGGAGTCATCTTGCAGCATAACAACACAAGGCCTCACACAGCAGCCCAAATGGTGCAGGCAATCAATGAGCTGGGTTGGAAACTGCTCCTTCATCTTCCTTACAGCCCAGACCTTGCCCCTTCAAACTATCACCTGTTTGGCCCCTTCAAAGTATTCACAAGAGGCACAAAATTTGAAAGTGACGATAAAGTCAAAAGAGTTGTGAGTGATTGGCTGAGAATATGGAAGGTTGTACACAGATGAGAAAAGTGTGTAATATTGTTGGGAGACTACGTTTAAAATAAGGAAAACTCCTTGTACTGAAAAATTCTTCTTATATATTGAACTAGCGAGGAGTACCCGGCGTTGCCCGGGTGTTTGGAGGGGGGGGTAAAAAAAAAAGTAAGTATGAGGATCGAACCTGAACCGTTGAGGCAAAGTTGTAAATTAAAGTGTGAAGTGAAAAAAAAAAAAACGTGCGACGTTAACCGTTGCCCCACCGCGAGATGCTAACAGAAACACGTTTGAATTTATTTAATTATTTAGATTTAGCAGGTGCCCGTTTTAATGAGTTAATGAGGTCAAGTTTGACTGCGGGATAGTATTCATTACTACTGAACGCTTTTTTCCCCCCCCCCCAAGATGTTATAGGAAAAAGACTAACCCACATGCGACGAGTGACAAATATTGAATATTTATCTTCCCGAAATCGAGCAAATTAAATAGGCAGGTGAGCTTCGTTGTTAACTGTGAGATATTACGATTTATATGTGATATAAAAAAATTTTAAAAAGTTGTGAAGCGAGCGACCGCTTCTCTGAAAAAAGCCTTTTGTTGACATACAGAAAAAGCGAACACACATACATACATTTTCGCTTTTATATATATAGATGACCTTCATATTCAAGCATTTAAAAAAATTTATTTAAAAAATTTATTTAAAAAAATTTATTTAAAAAATTTATTTAAAAAAATTATTTAAAAAAATTTTTTTTAAATAAGTTAATGCATCGAAAAAACACGAAACACCAACCTGCGAATGATGACATTAAAGATGTTCATCCATGGAATTTACTTTCCAAGGGATTTCTCTTCATTTATGTTTATGCAATTAGTAGTTTCTAGAAACACAAAATTAATACAAAATTGGGTGATACGTACTTCGGACTTCTGTGATGCAATTACACCTTCCAATTCACGGATTTTTCCTTGAGCCAAATGTAATTCAGTTACATGATCTGGAAGACAAAATAGAAATATGAACAAAGAAACTTTAATATGTGATCACATGCAATATATATATATACTAGCAGGGAAACCTGACGTTGCCTGGGATCGAATAAAAATCACCGAATCTTCTACACTTCCAATACTTTTATTGTCACCAAAATCGGTGAAATCACTCATTTTTCAATGAAATCAATTGTCTGTTCTATTTGGAAACTCACTGTGGTGCACTGGGAGAAAGCACAGTCTACAGTACATTGTAGTCTACATTGTAATGTAAAGAACCTACTGTTAATTTTATGTACTCTAAACAAAAACATTCATTTCAAATGCACCCTTGTCTTATCAAAGAACCTACTGTTAATTTTATACATTGAGCCCTTCTGTGTGTTCAGTGATAAAACTCCTTAAATGCAAGGATGTTAGGCTGTATAAAAGTGTTAACTTTAGTCAAGATCAGGCCATTCCTGCTTTCATCAGATTTTTTCGATTATCAATAATTAATACAACTTCTACAAAATCAATATTTTATTCTGAATAGCCAGTCAATTTAGAAATTACGATCAATTTCATATTTTTTCTAATTTTATAAATCTTTCAGTGTAAGAGATATTTCCCAAGATTCAGTCTTATTTTTCATTGCACAAATCAGTTATTTTAATCATAGATGCTCGACTGAGCTCCAATCTATGTTTTTTCCCTGTAAATCATTCCCTACAAAAACTTGCAAGCTACTGTTGTGCTACTAAGGATGCCCCTCCCCTCCAGAGTATGAGAAAGTGATTTATAAAAAGAAATAGTTGATTAGCAGAACAAAGGTATAGAAAGTCAGGTTATAGTAGAAAGAAAACAGGGGAGGTGGCGCACAAAGGTGATCAGAAATAGGATTGTTAATCAAGGTGAAGCGGTGACTGTAACCAAAGACTGAACGTAGAGGTCAATATATTTAGAGTTAGTTTAGGAGTGAGATTGAGTTTTCCAACAGTTGACAAATGTCCAGTTGGTAACAATTGACGGCAGGTTATGGCTCGGAGCAGATCGAGATGAGTTGAGAACAAAGAGGCTGATTGAAAGTGTTGACCTAGTTAGATGGCAATGACTTATACAAAATTCTGGAGGGGTTTACTGATTTTGAATCCATAAATTTAAGAGTAAGAGCTAGTTTTACGGCAGTTTTCAGTTTGGGACAGTTGACAGCAGTTGGTTGCTCGGATCAGATCAAGAGAACAACTTCGACAGACAACTAAAATGTGGGCGTTAGCGATTAGAGAGTGGTTTCTCACAATGATATCACACAAACAGATTACAACTGATATCTACAACATGCGTTGTATACATATTTTTTTTTCTTCAGCTATAATCGAAATCGAAACCGAAACTTATAAAAAATTCTCAGTAAAATTATTTATAAAAAATAGATGACTTGAGTGTCATCAACTATAATGAATTCGGGACAAGATCAAAGTGTAGTATCTGTTCTTCAGATGCAGCACTTCAATTTCTTGTTCTCTGTCAGTGGAGGAGAAATCCTTCACGACTGAGACAATTTTTATTTTGGTTCCTTTTCTCCGCGTTAAAAAACGACCCTGGTGTCTAACTCTGTCCCATGGGGAGGCATTGTAAATAGGAACTATAATCAAAATTGAAACAAAAACTTATAAAGAATTCTTGGTAAAACTATTTTTTACAAGAAATTGAAGGTCATAACAAACGACAATCACTCGGAAGGAGAAAGATGTAAGCATGATACACAAAAGAACACACACGCTATCGTATTAATATATAATGTTCATAAAATACACACACACACACTAATTAGCTGTAGACCCCGAGTGTTTCTGTCATAAGAACACCCACTCACATAATTTCTAAAATGCTTTTAGCATTTGAAGCTGCAAAATTTTCTAAATCCATAATCCTTGTGTGGACACAATTGTTTATCAACTGTAGTCTTCACGTGAATACAAATTTTGTGGAATTAGTTTTAGTCATTTGCTGAGAATTCTCACACCAATTCTTTATTTTAGTTATTCTACAAAAAAAAAAAAAAAAAAAAAAAAAGTTTTTTTTTTTTGCGTGTTTTTTTGTTTTTGCTTGTTGATTACATTTATTTTGAAAAACTCAAAATACTTTAATTTCATCCTTTTTTCCTTTCTTATTTTACTAGCCTATTTGACGTCTTAGTCATTGCATCCATCGCCAAACCGGAAGTGGCGAAGGTTTAAATTAAGGCTAGTCAATCAAAAAGAAGGGATGACCTTCGAAAATATCAGCGAAAAAGCGACCCCCCCCTCCTTGTAGAAAACTTCCCAGTTGAGGGTAAAAGAATTAATGTTTTTTAGCCAATTTTTTTATATTTGTCATCCGAAAGGTTGAGCTTTAAAACAATACCAATCTCATGAAAATCTGTCACCTCTATCAAAAATTTTAGGCAGATATACATACATACATACATACATTTAAACAGACAGGTGATATTTATATTATAGATTGTTATTAGTAGTAGTAGTAGTAGTAGTAGTAGTAGTATTATATTTATTATTTTTATTATTATTTTAATTATTATTATGATACTATTTTTATAATTATTATTTTTATTATTAATATTATTATAATTATTATCTAAATATTAATTTACTGGTCCATCCGTACAATGTCACAAAAAACCATCATCATCGCAAACAATAATTAATGCGAAACAAATTACCTCCCTTAATCTTGATGAGAAAAGTAGGTTGATTTCGAAGAGAGCATTTGATTTTCATCTTGATTGTAGGTCAGATCAATTTGTGAGCTGACCAACATTTCCTATACTGTAAGAGCTTGTAAGGTGTTCATCTTGTCTGCCAGAACAACATACAATGACATAAGCAATAAGATAATAACGGTTCAATTGGGGATATTTCCAACTGGCTTTCTTGCAATTAGGTAGTTGAAACACGGAAACAGTGAAAGAAAGAACTCACTACGAACAGAACCTTTAGTGTTGACCTTCACAACTGACATAGGAGACGAAAAATTCTTATAAAACAAAGTCCTGACAAATTCTTCTTACCCAATAGAGAGTTCTACTCTTTGTTACAAGGACAAGCTAAAAGAAAATCTGAAGCGTTGTGACATTGTTCTGAGCTCCTGGGAGAGTGCAGAAGGGGATCGCAGCAAATGGAGGAAAATGTGTTTTCTGAACACTAGAGAATTTGAAAACTACTGCCTCCATCATAGTGATGCCCTCTGTACAAATTTAAAAGAAAGCATTAGCAAAATCCACCAAACAGTGATCTACCAAACAATGATTGTGTGTGTCACTGTGGTTTCAAAGCAAAGCTGGGTTAGCTGCCCATTTGAGACAATATTTTGAACCAACAAACCCATACAAGTAATCATCTGCGATAAGGTGTGCAAGACATCTGCTAGATTGAAAACACATGACATGCGATACTCTAGAAACTAGAATTGTTGAAATTATTTGCTGAACCCTCATTAATCGACTTCAATAAGAGAATCCAATGTCTATATATCTCTAAAAATGAAATTGTCTGTGTGTGTGTGTGTTTGTGTGTGTACATTTCCCTACCAAACTACTCTGTCAATTTTCAGTCGACAGACTCGAGATTTGACATAAGGAATATTGATATTTGGGAAATTCTTTTTAATACATTTTCGGACAGAAATTTGGCTGTCAAGGGATCAAAGTTCAACGATTTTACCTTTGAAAACTCTACCAAACTCCTCCACAAATTTTGAGTCTGAACACTTGAAATTTTAGATGTAGATTACTTGGACATGGATCAAACATTTTAATTTGACTTGATCCCAAAACAATAAATGTTCAGGCATTAAAATTGGGATCAAAGTTTAAAAAAATTTGATCTCTGCGGTCTCTATCAAATTACTCAGCCAATTTTTGGTCTAAACATTTGAAATTTTGCATAAAGTGTATTCAGACATACAGAAAGCTTTTTAATCTATTTTTGGCCAAAAATTTGGCTGCCAAGGGGTCAAAGTTCAAAAGATTTGACCTTTGAGGTCTCTAAACAACTATTCAGCCAATTCTGGATCTAAACATATGAAATTTTACATAAAGGATATTCAGATATGCAGCAAGCTTTTTAATCAGTTTTTGGCCGAAAATTTGGCTGCCAAGAGGTCAAAGTTGACAGAGTTGATCTTTGCAGACTCTACCAAACTCCTCCACCAATTTTTGGTCTAAACACTTGAAATTTTAGATGTAGATTATCTGGACATTTTTTTTTTTTATTATTACATTTTCACCCCAAACAAAGCACATTGCCACTTTGATGTAAGGGGCTACTATCAGGGAGATAAGCTACAGGGGTACTATGTAGGGAGTTGGGCAGCAAGATGCTGGTTCACGTTACACTTGAACTTCTGCATGTCAGTACAGTTGGGGAAGCAGGGTCCCGGACGGGAATTCCAAAGTCTAGCGGTTCTGGGGAAGAAACTACTGGAGTAGAAGGCTCTCTTACATCTGGGGATCTCTACTGTGAAAGGGTGGGATTTAGCTGCTTGTCGGGTCTGTAGGGGTATTTATGTTGAGGAGGTACAAGTGCTTGCAGTTCGTCAGAGCATTCACCGTTAAAGTACTTGTAGAACAGGCAGAGGGATGCAACATTTCGTCGATGGGATAGAGGCTGAAGCTTAGATGACAGGTTTGCAACTCTCTTTTGAACCTTGTCCAGGAGCGAGAGACTAGTAGCAGATGCACTAGCCCAAATATGACAACAATACTCCATACATGGGCGAATGGTGACCTTATAGAGGTACAGGATACTTTCGGGTATTAGTAGCTTTCTAGCGCATGAGTCAAATTTTTTAATATATATCTACTATTCACATGCAACACTAAAACATTCAGCCCAGCCCATGTTTACACTACTAGTAGATGCTTACAGTAAATGGCCTAAGATTTTTTGGTGCTTCTGTATTTACTGATCTTAGATTTTCATGAAGTTAGCTATGGCTCGCTCAGCAGTTCACGAAAATAACCGAAAAAGATCGGCCAAGTGTTCCTCAATTTTTGACAAACGCGTTGTTTTTAGTTAATACAAATTTATGAAGATTACTTTTTTTATAAATTAGAAGAAATAAAAAATGAATTTTAATCGCACAGGTTAGGGCAAGATAAATGTTTGTAATTTGATTCTTTGT
Source organism: Euprymna scolopes (assembly GCF_053919585.1). Lineage (NCBI taxonomy): Eukaryota > Metazoa > Mollusca > Cephalopoda > Sepiida > Sepiolidae > Euprymna > Euprymna scolopes. The sequence continues at coordinate 95,140,543 of NC_136517.1, read as the reverse complement.
TTTTTCCTGTTCATTATTATAATTTTCTCGTAGCAGTTTAACGTTTCGCGATCGGCCACTTCTCGTTATTCCTGTCAGCGACCGAGCACATCAGAGAAACTTTGCGGAAATTGGTGGTAAGTAAATGCAGAAGTATTGATGTTTTTAATGAGCTCCATTACCTTTGTGTGTATGTGTGTGTGTGTGTTTAGTTTTAAAAAGACTAAATTAAAGTTCAAATTTAAAAACTTTATAAAGTACAATCTTATTCTTATTCAAGGATAAAAATTATAAATTAAAAGCAACGACCAGTTTTCTCCAAAATGTACATGAAACGAGCGATATATTCTTATAGGCTCTATTGTAAAATTGAACCATATCTCGTATTTTGGATTATTGGTCCCACAACAAAAGGAGGGTGGACCTGTAAATTCACCCTTGTCCGTTCGTCTGTCCGCACTTTTCTCAATAACTACACCTTGGATCTTTTCTGAAATTTTGCACAAACATTAAACATGATATTTTTTTTTTTTTTAACATAGGCAATCACCACATTATCAAGGCCAAGAGGCCACTCAAGGATAAGGGTTAAAGAGTGTACAGTAGAAATTGGACAATATAGTAATCATTAGTAATGAAAATTTGGTAAATTTGATAATTTATATGGAACGGCGCATCAAGAACTTATTTACGTTAGACTTGAAGACAACCATATTGTAGTCAGCCGGAAAGCAGGAAAACGGAAGACAATTCCACAGGCATGCAGTTCTAAGAAAGAAGCTTTGTTCATGGAATCTACGTTTAGGTTTAGGCACAGATAAAGAGTGGGGGGGAATTATTGATAGTGTTTACAGCTAGACGAGTGTTTCTTGTGAAAGTTTGGCGAGGGGGGACCATAGATTGAAGCTCAGTCGAACACTTTCCATGAAAATAACGATACATCAGAGACAAACTCGCAACATCTCTTCTGTGAGATAGAGGTTGCAAGGAAGAGAAAAGGACATCTCCTACGAGGCTACGAAGTCTATTTTGAACTCTATCAAGGCAGGCCAAGTCCTTTCTAGCAGCTCCTGCCCAGATGTGGCAACAGTATTCCATCCTTGGACGTACCTGGCTCTTATATAGATAGACAATAGCATCAGCAGTGAGATATCTACCGGATCGATAGAAAGATCCCACCATTTTTCCAGCAGTAAAAAACTAACAGAACGGATTTTCCGGTAAAACTCTAGTAGTTATCTCACTGTCGATGCAATTCTTTACCTGCATAAGAGTGAAGTACATCCAAGGATAAAGTATTGTTTCCACATCTGGCCAGGAGCTGCTAGTAGCATCCTGTCTTAACAGAGTTGAAAATAAACTTTGTAGCCTAGTAAAGGATGCGCTTTTCTCTTCCCTGTAACCTTCTCCCCACAGAAGAGACATTGCGAGCTGTCTTTTCTCTATTGTTATTTTCATGGCAAGTGCTCATCTGAGCTCCTATCTATAGTCCTCCCCTTGCAAAACTTTCATGAAAAACACTCGTCTAGCTGAAACCACTATCAATAAGTTCTCCTACTCTTTATCTGTGCCTACACCTAAACGTAGATTCCATGAACAAAACTTCTTCCTCAGAACTGCACACCTGTGGAACTCTCTCTCGTTTACCTGCTTTCCAGCTGACTACAATATGGTCATCTTCAAGTCCAATGTAAACAAGTTCTTGATGAGCCGTTTCGCTTAAGTAATCCAATTTACCAAATTTACACTACTAACGATAACTACGTTATTGCCCCATTGGTTATTGTACACTTATTCTTGAGTCGACCTTGATAAGTGGTGACTCCTTGCAAAAAAAAAAAAAAAAAAAATTAAGCTTTATTACAATGAGGTATCAAATGACGAATTGATACGGTAATAAGGATGACACTACCCCACCAACCTAGTCCCACCCAGGTATGTTCATTTCCTCGATTTCTGAAGGTTCTTTTTTTATTATACCAGTTGCTCCCATCACAACTGGTATAATGTTTAGTTCTTCCAGAGACCATGTCGTTTTTAGATCATTTTTTAGGTCCTGATATTTTGTTATCTTTTCCCGTTTGGCTCTATTAAGGCCAAAGTCATTTGGAACTGTGACGTCGATTTTTTTAATTGTATCCAGATACCATATTTTAATTTTACTTTTCAAGATATAACTATCCCTTCCCCCCACAAAATGTCTTAATTTAATTTTTTAAATGTAAAAATAAGTTGAGAATTAACTTATCACTTTTTATATGGCAAGTTGGCACCCTAAAGTAAAAATGTTGGTAGCATTTTTATAGATGCGATAAACTTTAAAGAAAAATTGTACTTGTAAAGGAGTCAGTCTCAAATATTGATAGAGAATTCTGCGTCAGTCCAGGAAATGGCCGAACAGTTTACGATTTGAATGACACCATTTTGTGGAGTTAATATTTTTTTTTTTAAATCCTAACCAAACGATTCGTTTGCTTTGTGTTATCTGTTTTGTTGACTCTTGTAAAGAAGTTCTATATTTACTGGGTTTTTTTTAATTGTATCCAGATACTATACTTTAATTTTACTTTTCAAGATATAACTATTTGTTTGGTTTTTTTTTTTTGTTTGGTTTTTTTACTATTTTACTTTTGTTAATTTGAAGAGATCAAGAGGCTCCTTCCTGGGGCTAACACTTGATTCTATTATAGTTTAAATTTATATCCGAGAGCTCTTTTAAGAATAGACACTGTTCCCTTTATAGTTGCTATCTGTATTTCCTTATAGCTTGGTTTTCCAGGCATTGCTTCTAAGTATTTCTGAAGGTTCTTTTTTATTAGGCCAGTTGCTCCCGTCACAACTGGTATAATGTTCATTTCTTTCAGAGACCATGTCATCTTTCCATCATTTTTTAGGCCTGATATTTTGTTATCTTTTCCCGTTCAGTTCTGTTATGGCCAAAGTCATTTGGAACTGTGACGTCGATTTTTTTTTAATTGTATCCAGATACTATATTTTAATTTTCAAGATATAACTATTTCTGCTGCTTGTTTATACTGGTGGCTTTTTAAACTAACGCATGTCAAGTAAAAACATTACATACTTACATGACATGGAGAAATTAGTATAAAAATTTCAATAAATGATCCGGTAGATGACATGCTAAAAGCATTTAAAAAAAAAAAACGGCTTTGTTTAAGTTTTGTTTGTTTACTTCCGCCTTCTACTACCTGTACTGCTTCACAATGAATGCCCTGAAAACGTCCCTTCTGATTAATGTTTACCAGTTTTGAATTAAGCAAACGAACTTGGCTGCATTTCAGAATAACAGATATTTGGTGCTTCTACATTATTGGGAAGAAATTTTGTAGTCAATAAATGGAGTTTTCACATAAAATACAATGGTTTCTACTGATTTTTTTTTTTTCAATTCTAATAAGTTACAATGGTAGCTCCCAAATTATGCAGTTGAAATTACCTGAATATTATTGAATTATCAAAAAAAAAACAAATAAAAAACAAATTTGTGCTAGCAGGTGAAAATTTTCCGCCATCTTGTTTAAATCGAAACGGAAAATTAGCTCCTTTTTTGAATTCTCGTGTTTTACGATCGTTTTCATCAAATTCTATTTTTTAATTTTCTTTTAATAAAAAATTTTCTACCTTATCGATTTTCGTAATTTTTTGATATAATCATCCTGAGAATACGTAGATACCATTGTTTTCATGTGAAATTCAGTTTTATGATTTCCGAAAATCTCGTCCCAATTCTGTAGAAGCGCCGAATGTTTTGCTAACCGGGTACACACCAGAAAAGACTTTTTCAGGGCATTTATCGTCAAGCAGATAGGTCAGCAGAAACCGGGAGTACGCATAGACATGCAGAATTTGAACAAAGCCCAAGGGTTATCTCCCTTGTTTGTCATACTGAATATGTTGCACAACTCTTCTACATTAAAACAGAACCTTACATCTGAATGTCATGTGGCTTACACTCTCTACTTTTGTGTAGCAAAACCTGCATTTGTTGTTATTTCCGAGACCACTCATCTTCTTCAAGGCATTGGTCATCAAACCTTGCTCTTGGGCAGCTATTATAATTCTCTCCTTATCATAGTGGAAACAATCCTCTTTTTAGCCAATCTATAGACCCTTCCTTCACTAAGTATTGAACTTAGAATGTCTTAGTAGACACATACTTAAATCATTCGTTGACATCTATGCTGATGACACGACCATCTACGTTGACATTTATGCTGATGACACGACCATCTACGGCAACACATCAAAGGCTGTAAATGACGAAGTTCTCTCGGATTCTCTCTCCTCTGATCTCAAGCGCGTGGTTCAGTGGGGGAAAATGTGGCTGGTTACCTTTAATGCATCCAAAACCAAACTCCTATCCTTACATCATCAACGCTCTGATCCCCAGCTGGCATCAATTGTGATGGATGGCTCTCGTCTGGGTGAGGCCCCGTGTTTTGACAAGCTTCTGGGTTTGACCTTTACTCCTGATCTGAAATGGAACACGTACATCAAGTCTGTTGCCAAGGTCGCTGGAAAGATGGTGGTATCCTTCTACCGCTCCAGAAGATATCTCACTACTGATGCAATTCTCTATCTATATAAAAGCCAAGTACGTCCAAGGATGGAATACTGTTGCCATATCTGGGCAGGAGCTGCCAAAAACAACCTATCATGCCTTGACAGAGTACAAAATAGACTTTGTGGTTTAGTGGGGGATGCCCTTTTCTCTACCCTGCAACCTCTCTCCCACAGAAGAGACATTGCGAGCCTATCCTTGTTTTATCGTTATTTTCATGGCAGGTACTCGTTTGAACTCCAATCCCTGGTCCCCCCTCGCCAATCTTTCACGAAAAACACGTCTATCTGAATCCACTGTGAAAAATTTCCCCCCACTCTATATCTGTGCCTAAATCAAAACGCGGATTCCATGAACAAAGCTTCTTTCTTAGAACTGCACGCCTGTGGAACTCTGTTCCGTCTGCCTGCTTCCCTCCGGACTACAACTTGGATGTCTTCAAGTCCAATGTTAACAAATTCCTAATGAACCGCCCCCCTAATTAAACACTTCATCAAATCTCCACACTAATGTAATGTACTTGCAATAACCCTTATCCCTGAGTGGCTTCCGGGCCTTGATAAGTGGTGACCACTGTGTAAAAAAAAAAAAAAAAAAAAAAAAAAAAAACTCGATAATTCAATAAATTCTATTTTTAATTGTAATTATTTTTCAACGGAATCATTTTTCGTAATTTTTGGAATGTATACTAATTTCGGGATTACACATACGAATAATGTTTTCACCTGAAATACGGAGATTCAAAAAATTACAAATGTAAATAAGCACCGCATTTTTTTTTTTTTTTTTTTTTGCCAGTTGGAACATATGATGATAAAAAAAGAATATCATCAAATATTATCTCCCATCCCTAAAAACAGAATGACCCTCATTTTTCTTAATTAAAGGCTGGCAAAGCAAGGGAGATAACTTATAAATAAAAAAAGGTCCCACCCTCTTTGATTTTTTAGTGACAACAAACCGAGAGACGTGGACATTTATTATTTCGACGTGCTGACATGACATTTTTTAAATTTTTTCTTTTTTTAACTTTTGATTAACGAACACATTTTTAATGAAAGTTAAGTAATGAAAACATGGGGGGGGGTACACTTAATAATTAAAAATATTTACCCGGCGTCGCCCGGGTAGAGGGGCTTAGAGAATAAGAAAAATTCAAAATATAGTCATGTTTACACAAACCAACCACGCACACTGAGGACTGACTTCTGTAGAAAGCAACAATTTATTAAGTCGCCTGACGAGGACTTCTGGTCTTAACCAACCATTTGTCCGAAATATTAGCATGTCCAGTGTCGTGCGTGGCCATGTAAATTTGTTTATATTAATAAAAATATATCTTGCTTGCTCTTCTTTTATTGAGCACTTTGTCAAATAACCTCGTCAAATTCATTAGTTATCATTCGTGAATACTAACTTGATATATATATATATATATATATATATATATATATATATATATATATATATATATATATATAGAGAGAGAGAGAGAGAGAGAGAGAGAGAGAGAGAGAGAGAGAGGATGAGGGGAAGAGAGAGGGAGAAAGAGAAACAATTTGTTTCAGTTTTTTGTTATTTTAAGAAATATAAATAAAAATTGTCTTTTATGTGATCATAGAATTTTATTCGTACTTGTGCATTTTAACAACTCTCGGAAAATCGATCGTTTTCATTCAGATCGGTCCGCGCAAGGGAACTTTATTTATTTATTTATCTTTTTCTTCTTTTTTTTTTCGTAATTTATACTAATTTCGACATGACACGTAAATACGTAATAATGTTTTCACCCGGAATGCGTTGGTTTAAAAGATCACCAAACTACAGAAGCAGGAAGCACCAACAAGTCGTCCTCCTCCTTCTTTCCTACGTTAAGAAATGGCCTTCTAAATTTGTCGGGGGCTGTTAAACTGCACAAGTACCATTTGATCGATATACAGATCCAGTGTTCGACAACGTCAAATAATAGTTGATTAATACAATGGGTATCCCAGGGATTTCAGTATTTACGGAGTCAGTCCAAAGTATTGACTGCTAATGGCCGTTTGCAATAATTACCAAGAGTTACGGTTCGACGAGAAGTTGTTTAACAGTTTTTATATGGAGAGATTAGAATATGTTGGATTTGTTATTTATTTGTGTTATTTTGTTTTTTAGATGCAAACAGGGAAATTAATTTATTTAACAATAAAAAATATAATTCGAAAATATAATTTGTTTTTAGAATGTGTTGCTCGATTTTTTTTAAAATCAATATTTAGACTTCGATCTCTAATGACATTTTTCTTCGATCTAAACAATGTTTTTTTTTTTTTTCTGAACATATTGTTAAACACTTCGAAGTCAAAATGAAAACATTTATTTCGGTAATTTTACTATAAAATAATCGTCGACATTGAATAAAAATGCAATTATTAAAATAAACAAAACTCAATCTTAAAATAAAAATAACTGTTTTTTGTTGTTTTTATTTTTATCTTTTTTTTTTTTGACGTGGTGATTGATCGCCTTTAAACCAAAGTAAAAAAAATATATATACTTAAATAAATAAAATAGATTTATATAAAATTAAATATCGTTTATTATTATTATTATTATTCGTAAAAGACAATTTTCTCCGTTATTTTAATTAATTAATTGTTTGTTTCGAAAACAAACCAGACTTACCACTAACTTCTTCTGTACCTTCGGTCAATATATCTTTCGTAAAGTTGGACAACTGACCAGTTATTGTGGAAAGACTCCCACCGAGCCATGACATGATGATTCGCCTTCTTTTTTACTCTCCGTCAAGCGAATCTTCAATAATATTCGACATCATAATCGCCGACAGCTGGACACAAGTGGGGGCAAAAATAAACAAAAATATCGTCGTTAAAATTGTTCCGACTCAAATCTGCCAACGCGGCGTCCGCCATTTTCTTCCTGCGCTTCACGCATGCGCACAAGAGTCGTCGTCTGCTTTTTGGGCATTTTTTTTTTTTTTTTCAATCTGTTTATTTTTAGTCTTTCTTTTTTTTTTTTTTACAAAGGAGTCACCACATATCAAGGCCCGAAGGCCATTCGAGAATAAGGGTTAATGAGCGTACAGTAATCAATGAGACAATTTTCTAGTAATCGTTGTTAGTTGAAATTTGGTAAATTGGATTACTTAAGAAACGGCTCATCAAGAACTTGTTTACGTTAGACTTGAAGACGACCATCTTGTTGTCAGCTGGGAAGCAGGGAAATGGAAAAGAGTACCACAGGCGTGCACTTCTAAGAAAGAAGCTTTGTTCATGGAATCTACGTTTAGGTTCAGGCACGGATAAAGAATGGGGAAATTATTGATAGTGGTTTCAACTAGACGAGTGTTTTTGTGAAAGTTTCGCATGGGGGGGGGCAGGGATTGGAGGTCGGACGAGCACCTGCCATGAAAATAACGATCAAGCCGAGACAGGCTTGCAAGGTCTCTTCTGTGAGAAAGCGGTTGCAGAGGGGGAAAAGGGGGAGAGGGTATCCCTTACTAGGCTACGAAGTCTATTTTGGACTCCATCAAGATAGGATAAGCTGCTTCTAGCAGCTCCTGCCCAGATGTGGCATCAATACTCCATCCTAGGACGTACTTGGCCCTTATACAGATAGAAAATTGCATTAGCAGCAAGATATGTACCGGAGCGGTAGAATGATCCCACCATTTTTCCGACTGTGGCAATGGATTTGATGCGTGTGTTCCATTTCAGATCAGGAGTAAATGTCAGACCCAGAAGCTTGTCAAAACATGAAGCCTCCTCAAGATGAAAGCATTCATTTCAATTGATGCCGGATGGCAGATCAGAGTATTGATGATGTAAAGATAAAAGTTTTGTTTTAGATGCATTAAAATTAACCAGCCACCTCTTTCCCCATTGCACCACGTGATCAAGATCAGGGGAGAGAGTATCAGAGAGAACTTTATCATTGCTAGCCTTTAAAGTGTTGCCATAGATGGTAGTGTTGTTAGCATAAATTTCTATGAATGATTTGAGGATGTGATTTGGGAGATCATTGATGTAGATCAGGAAGAGAGTTGGGCCCAGAAAGGACTCTTGAATTCAGTCTTAAGAAATAATTTATACTCCCTGCTAGGGTACCTGCTCACATAGTCTACAGTGAAGCAAGGTTTGTGCAGTCTGCAATCCCCAACTGCATCTCACCTGAACCAGCATTGCCTGTGGAAGCAGAGAAAAACTATTTTCATTTCAGTATTTTTTCCTTCTCCTAGGCTAGTTGCACAAATACGAGAGTCTTATCTGCCTTGCTATTTTGAGAAGTTTATTTTTTAATCCTAGCAGTCATCAAGCGGTGCCGAGATGTTGGGTGGGGGTTCATTCCTTTCTGCTTTGATAGAGTGGAGAGTGTACAGTTCTTGACCTGGTGTGACTGGCGCTGGCACTGAGATTCTTTGCCTCTCATCATCATCAACTATTCTCGCTGTCACCTTCCTTGCCCTGATAGGAGCGAGGAGGTAAAGAAGGGCGTTTTGCCCGTTTACATTAATTCACGTTTGGCCAGTCTCAGGAGAGGACGCAAGCTAACTGTTCTCCATCAAAAAAGATTTTGACGTTAAACATAACGTTTCAAAGATTCTCCTTTAGGAGATACTAGCGGGGGTACCCGGCGTTGCCCGGGTGTTTGGAGGTGTGTGTGTTGGCGGAGGGGGGGGTAGATCAAAACAATCCTGTTTAAAAAAAAAAACGTTGGCCGGGTGTTTGGAGGTGTAAAAAAAGTTTTAGTAGGTGGAAACGAAATGGAAAAAAAACCTGAGACCTAACCATCTCGGCCACGAGGGGAGAGGATGCGATAAGTGACTTAAGTTAACGTTTATAAAGTGAAATTGACAGGCGCGAGAAAGTAAAGTCGTGTGATGTTTGACCTAGTTTTGTGCTGCAAGCCAGTTTCTGTTTCCCCCGCCCCATCATTCGCTTTTTTTATACTGAAAAGCGTAACGAAGACGCGGCGATCGAAAAATATCTCGAAAATAGCCCGTAAAAGTCAGGAAAATTGAAGATAGACGCGACCCCTGTTCTTAAGTCGTAGATATTACGATTTAGACAGCATATAAAAAGTTTTAAGGAGTGAGCCAACCGAGAAGCTGCGGAAAAAAAAGCCTTTGGCGGACATACACAAAAATGCACACATACACACGCACACACTAACACAGATTTTCACTTTTATATATATAGATTAGATCCCACGATTCTTGATGCTCTGGTGACGTGCGATGAAATTGGATCTACTGCTATGACCCAGAGACCAAGAGAAAGAGTTCCCAGTGGAAGCATGCTGACTCTTTCAGACCCAAGAAGGCTAGACAGAGCAAATCCATCGAGAAACTTATGATGATACTTTTTTTGTCAGTACAGGCATGATCTACATGCATCGTGTTCCTATTGGACAGACAGTCAACAAGGAATATTATGTTGAGCTTTTAAAGGAGTTCAGGAAGAAATTTCCTCAAAAGAGGCCAGCACTCTTCAAATTGGGTCAATGGCATTTCCATCAGGGCAATGCACCAGTCTATAACTCCATCTTTGTCGCAGACTATTTGACCAAGATGGACATCAAGACAGTTCCTCAACCTCCCTATACTCCAGACCTTGTTCCCTGTGACTTTTGGTTATTCCCTGAGTTCAACGAAAATCTTAGAGGCTGTCGTTATGAGACAACTGAGGAGATGAAAGAGGTTGTGACAGGGGTCATTGACACGCTCACACAAGAGGACTTCTATGGGGCCTTCCAAAAGTTGTTGGAATGGAACAAGTGCATCGCAGCCAGAGAAGATTACTTCAAAGGGCGCTAGAATTTTATGTGTGTACTATCAATAAAAGTGCGCATACGAAAAGAGTCTAGAAACTTATTGAAACCACTGTCAATAATTTTTCCCCCACTCTTTATCTGTGCCTAAATCAAAACGTAGATTCCATGAACAAAGCTTCTTTCTTAGAAGTGCACGCCTGTGGAACTCTCTTCCATTTGCCTGTTTCCCACCTGACTACAACTTGGATATATATATATTATTCCTTAATTGGAATTCATTTTTGAGATGAGCATTATACATATTAATTTATTTTTATTTTTGTTACCACCTGACGAAGGCCAGAGGAATAGTTGGCCGAAACGTTGTGAATAAACAAACCAATAAAAGATGAAAAACAACAACTAATAAAGATGAGAATAGTAGTCCGAAATAAAAATAAAATAATATACAATTTGGATGTCTTCAAGTCCAACATAAACAAACTCCTGATAAACCGCCCCCTTAAGTAAGGCACTTTATCAAATCTCCGTTACTAACGATTGCTACGATATTATCTCATTGATTACTGTACATGCAATAACCCTTATCCCCGAGTGACTTCTGGGCCTTGATAAGTGGTGACTTGTATATACATATATGAGAGGTCACAATGTTAAAGAGACAGCATGCCGTTTATATTCAGACTCCAGCTATGCAACAGAGTGGTTTAAATACAAAACGAAGGCAATTTATGTAAATTTAGGCGCTGCTGCTAGTCTAAAATGGCCGAATAACAGATGGATTTCTTTGTCTGATAATTATATCATACACGCGTTTTTTTCTTTGTTGTTTTTTTTTTTTGTTGTTGAAGAAAAAAAGAAAAAAGAATGATTGCTGCTGTTTATGTGAAATGCTAAATGTGTTCGGTGTAGGAGAAAAGAGCAATTTTTTTTTTTTCATAGAAATCGCTCCAGATAATGCATAAAGCCAATTGATGTAAGAAACAGAAAAAAAAAAATAATACTTCAACGGTTAAAAACCATCGAACGATAAATGTTAGATGAATAGATTCTGAAACTGGAAACAGCAGTTCTTCTCCCTTTGTCAGCAACAGCACTCATAAAAGATGAAAATAATATTTTTCTGACATATACCATAGGAAACAATGTCATGCATCACAGTTGGAGAAGTATTACAAACTTACATATGTTGTGCGTGTAGAAGAGATGTGTGTGTGGTGGTGGAGGCGGGGGGGGGGTTACACGAAGTCAAAATACAAGAATCGTTCCAAAAATAAAAACTCCTACTTTTTTAACTAAAAAAAGTGGAAGAACTACAAAGACGGGAGTGGTACTATTAAAACCAGACCCCCCCCCCCACAAAAAGAAAGGGGAACTTTGGCAGTGTCCAAATTAATAGCAATTGTCTGATATGAAGGATTTCCCTCACATTGATCAAAGCTGATTGCCTTCAAGACATCCCGGCCCAGAAGGTCAGGCAGTGTGCATTCGCTTCAATTAATTTTGCTTTATTTATATGAAAAAGACAAACAAACACTGGAAACCAGAGATTTTTTTAAAACTTGATCAAAATAAAGATAGAGACAATAGAGAGAGATGAATTCCAGATGTGAAGATGAATTCCAGATGTGAAGATGAATTCCAGATGTGAAGATGAATTCCAGATGTAACGATAAATTTCAAATGTAAAGATAAATTCCAGATGTGAAGATGAATTCCAGATATGAAGATGAATTCCAAATGTAATGATAAATTCCAGATGTGAAGATGAATTCCAGATGTGAAGATGAATTCCAGATATGAAGATGAATTCCAAATGTAATGATAAATTCCAGATGTGAAGATGAATTCCAGATGTGAAGATGAATTCCAGATGTGAAGATAAATTCCAGATGTGAAGATAAATTCCAGATGTTAAGATGAATTCCAGATATGAAGATGAATTCCAAATGTAATGATAAATTCCAGATGTGAAGATGAATTCCAGATGTGAAGATGAATTCCAGATGTGAAGATAAATTCCAGATGTGAAGATGAATTCAGATGTGAAGATGAATTCCAGATATGAAGATGAATTCCAAATGTAATGATAAATTCCAGATGTGAAGATGAATTCCAGATGTGAAGATAAATTCCAGATGTGAAGATGAATTCCAGATGTGAAGATGAATTCCAGATGTGAAGATAAATTCCAGATGTGAAGATGAATTCCAGATGTTAAGATAAATTCCAAATGTAAAGATAAATTCCAGATGTGAAGATGAATTCCATATGTGAAGATGAATTCCAGATGTGAAGATAAATTCCAGATGTTCTTAAAATTGGAGGAGATTTTTTTCATATGAAAAGGGTGTAAGTGAAAAAGTTAACATTGGCTGCACACTAAGAGAGAGAAAAAGCAAAATCGCTCGCTTGCATAGTCTGAGAAATTATTCAGTTTGTAAACTTGAAAGTTCTTGAAAGTTCTTGAAAGTTCTTATACTACTACTAGCAGATGTACCCGGCGTTGTTCCTTTAAAATGATATGAAGTACAAAGACAAACAAAAAGAAACTGAAACATGTGCATGTGAGGATTATGTTTTTACTAAACGGTTCACTTCTCGTAAGTAAAAAAAAAAAATACTCGAGCTGAGATTGAAGCCAAAACCTAAAGACAGTGAGTCAAGAACGATAACCATTAGGTCAGCTTGCCACGTTCTTTAAAAAGTGTTTTCAAACTTACTTATTCTTAACATAAGTAATCTGTCATATGAACGATTCACGCATGCGCAGTCATGAAACAGTTGACAAACAGATAAAAATCCGATAACCCCTAAGTACCAATTTTTCAATTTTGACAGCTTAGCAGCCTTATTTTCTTGTTGAAAACTGATTAAAACTTTTCCACATGTCTGAATAACCTATACGCCAAATTTCAATTTGTTCTCACACACACACACACACACACACACACACACACACACAAATTCTCATTTTAATAGATATATAGATACATTATATTATAAAAGGAACTGTGTGTGTGTGTGTGTGTGTGTGTGTGTGTGTGTGTGTGTGTGTGTGTGTGTGAGTTCGTTCCCTATCGATTCTGAAACGGCTCGGCCAATTTTTTTTTTGAAATTTCACAAATTTTTCAATGTACTTGATGTGTCTGGGAGTGTCCTTCATAGGTTTTGTATTGGAATGTCTTTGATAAGTATTTAAAATCGATAAACAAAAACATCTGATATAAAAAAAGGAACAGGAGATTTCAACCAAAATGAACACTTTTATACAACCTAACATCACAAGTTCACCTGAGAAGTCTTATTATCGCACAAGCAGAAACGCTCAGCCTATAATCTCAACTGTAGATTGTTTTTATAAGATAGGGGCACATTCAAAATGAGTGTTTCTTTTTAGAGTATAATTGAACTATGATACTTGACTTTTTTTTTTTTACATGGAAGTCATCACTTATCAAGGCCCGGAGGCCACTCGAGGATAAGGTTTATTGCATATACAGTAATCAATGGGACAATATAGTAGTAATCGTTAGTAATGGAGATCTGATAAAGTGTCTTACTTAAGGGAGTGGTTTATCAGGAATTTGTTTATGTTGGACTTGAAGATATCCAAGTTGTAGTAAACAGGCAAACGGAAGAGTTCCACAGGCGTGCAGTTCTAAGAAAGAAACTTTGTTCATGGAATCTACGTTTTGATTTAGGCACAGATAAAGAGTGGGGAAAATTACTGACAGTGGTTTCAGCTAGACGAGCGTTTTTCATGAAAGACTAGTGAGGGGGGGGGACCAGAGATTGGAGCTCAGATGAGCACTTCTCATGGAAGTAACGATAAAACAAAGACCTGATCGCAACGTCCCTTCTGTGGGAGAGAGGTTGCAGGGAAGAGAAAAGGGCATCCCCCCACTAGGCTACAAAGTCTATTTGGTACTCTGCCAAGGCAGGATAGGCTGTTTTTAGCAGTTCCTGCCTAGATGTGGCAGCAGTACTCCATCCTTGAACGTACTTGGCTTTTATACATTTCGCTTTAATTTAAGTCGTGATGTAAAAATAATTTCATAGAATCAAAAATTGATCCTTTATTAAGACAGGGGCGCGTTTGGAATGAATATTTCTGTTTAGAGCACAACAGAACCATCGTACTTGACTTTTGCATTTTAAACTTATTTTTACTTGGGAGTCACCACTTATCAAAGCCTGAAGGCCACTCGAGGATAAGGGTTAATGAATGTAAGGTGGTAGTGTAGTAATCATTAATGGTATAAATTGGGTAGAATTTGGATTATTTAAGGGGATGGCTTAACAAGAATTTGTTTACATTAGATTTGAAGGCTACTATGTTGTATTCAATCAGGAAGCAGGTCAGCGGAAAAGTGTGCCACAGGCGGGCAGTTCTAGGAAAGAAGCTTTGTTCATGGAATCTGCATTTAGATTTGGACACAGCTAGAGAGTGGGGGAAATCATATATAGTAATTGTAGCTAGTCGAGTGTTTTTTGTGAAAGTTTGGCGAGGGGAACCATAGATTGAAGTTTAGTCGAGCGCTTGCCATGAAAATAATGATAGTGCAGAGACAGACTTGCAACATCGCTTCTGTGGGAAAGAGGTTGCAGGGAAGAAAAAGGGGCATTATCTACTAGGTTTCGAAGCCAGTTTTGAACTCTATCAAGGCTGGATAGGATATGCAGAGCAGTTCTTGCCCAGATGTGACAGCAATACTCCATTTTAGGGCGCACCTGGCTCTTATGCAGATAGAGGATTGTATCGGCAGTAAGATATTTACTGGAACGGTAGAGTGATCCATTTTTCCAGCCATCTTAGCAACAGATTTGATGTATGTGTTCCATTTCAGATCAGGAGTGAAGGTCAGTCCCAGAAGCTTGTCAAAACATGGAGCCTCCCCAAGACGAGAGCCATTTATAAAAATATGGGCGCGTGAAACATTTGTTCATCCTCCTTCAATCCCGGGCAACGTTGGTTCTCCCTGCTCTTAATAGATTAATTGATTACTGTACACGCAATAACCCTTATCCCTGGGTGGCCTTTGGGCCTTGATAAGTGGTGACCCCCATGTAAAAAAAAAAAAAAATAGAAGATTGGAATAGTCCAGTACAAACAATAAGAAATATTACCACAAATATCAATACTATTTAACCCATAGCTGGAGAGAGAGGATGAGGATATATAGTGAATAGAACAACTCATTTTGTCTTTGTTTTTATTTTATTTTTTTTAATTTAACTGAGCATGCCAGCTAGCCTTTTCATGATTCAAATAATTTCTCGAGCTCAATGGATGACTCAGTGGATCATTTTTTTGGTACCCTTTTTAAATCCTGCTAAGTGATATTTTCATCTTCTCAGAGTTGTGCCCCTGCCGTTAGTAAAAAAAAAAAAAAGAAAAAGAAAAAAAAAGAAGACATTATCGCAGATGAGTAATTTACAAAGAAAATGACTAAAAGCCAAAAGAAAAAAAAAATGGACGAAAATTGGAAAAACCACGATCGTTGATGCTGGCAACGGATCTGCCAGTTAAACAACTACCATCGATTAGATTATTGATTGGCCATCGAACCTAAAATATTGGGAATTTTCCACTAAAATATCGATTTTAATTTGCCCTGCAATTATTTCTTATCTTAAATGATTTATTGGTGAGAAATTAACCGATTGTAAAGCCAACAGACCAAATTTGCTGACGTCTGAATTGAACAGATTTAGTTTGACACCATACATCGCATTACTCAACCTGGCAACAATTTCTCAAAACTAATTTTAAAAATACAATACACTCTGTGGAACTCTCTTCCATTTCCCTACTTTCCAGTTGACTACAATATGGTCATCTTCAAGTCCAATGTAAACAAGTTCTTGATGAGCCGTTTCCCTTAAGTAATCCAATTTACCAAATTTCCACTACTAACGATTACTATGATATTGTCCCAATGACTACTGTACACTTATTAACCCTTATCCTCGAGTGGCCTCTGAGTCTTGATAAGTGACGACTCCCTTATTAAAAAAAAAAAAAAAGCTCATGTGACAAAAATAAGCTGCAGCTACCAGATTAGGCTATGTGAAGATATTGGCTTTCTGACCTAAGATGCACCAAATATTGGTGCCTGTTTTGATCCCCCGACAAAAGAAGGGTGGACCTGTAAATTCACCTTTGTCCGTTCGTCTGTCCGCACTTTTCTCAATAACTACGCCTTTGAATTTTTTGAAATTTTGCACAAACATTAAACATGATATGAGTAAAAAAGTAACAGAATGGATTTTCCAGGAAAAATCCAGTTGCCCCCCCTAGGGGTGCCTTTCGGGGTAAAATGGCTAAAATTGACACTTTTGTGCTTATTAAAAAAAATTGATGCCTTGGATTTTTATAAAACTTTCTGAAAAGTTGTAACTAATTCATTTCTACATAATTTTGCTTGTCTATACTTCGCGATAACTCTTCGGTGTGCCCCAGGGGCTCTTTTAGGGCTAATAAAAACACTCCATTTTTGGGGACTATTTTACTATATTTGTCCAAAATTTTATGTGTATGTCTATTTAGCAGTTTTGCATGGTGCTGAACTCAAATTTAAATATGTTAAGGTTTTGGGGACTTTTGGGGTTAAATGGGGGGGGGGACAAATGATGGACTTAGTCATTTCTTTTTTTGCATGGTGCAGAACTCAAATTTACATATGTTAAGGCCTAAAACTACACCATTTGTTCATTTTCATCAGGATTTGAAGACCCCTGGGGACTTTTGAGGTTTAATATGGGGAGGGAGGATAAATGCTGAACTTAGTCATTTTATTTATGCCTCGTTCACTGTGCACTCACGGGGGACCATGGATGCTTCACTTGTTTTGTTTTTTTTCATTTCCCTTCATAAAACATAATTATGTTCTACAAAGCTAAACACAAAAACAACAATAATTTCCCATGACAAAACAATTACGAAGAATTAATTCCACAGAAGTAAAAGCCTTTCGAAGACACAAAATTCATAAAGCTAAAACACTTATCTTGAAGGATCTTGAGAAAAATGGGGAAATTTATGTTTTTCCTCCTAATTATAAACACACTAGCAGGAGGAGGGGGAGGGGGCGGCCTTCTTTGCCCGGTCATAAAATACGCTTAAATATGATATTTTAATTTGTCCAGATTTCATATATATTATTATTGAGTCATGATTTCAAGATTTAAAAAAAATATTTGGGTGCCATCAGCTAGAATCGAAACCGAAATCAAAACTAGCATTCAAAGCTGGTGACGTTACCACTGTACCAACGTGACACGTATATGAACTGATTAAAAATAAACTAAGATGAATGTACAAAATGTATGACAATGTTTTCAATTGTGACCCATTTTTGGTCCCTTAAAGACTACTGGAACCAGCTAAAGACCTATTGTTAAAATGTTTTTGAACATAATGAGGGTATGACAGCAATGATTTTGACGATCACTTTTATAACCACAGTTATAACAACCAACCAATCAGAAGCTTAAGTGTTACTATAAAAAATGTTGAATTTTGGATTAAGCTCAGTTCACCGTTGGCCTCTGTCTCAAAATGACTCAATATCGGGACTGCACTGATTCTTCGACGCCATCTTTTTTACTAGGAATTACTTAACACTCAAGCTCGAGACTACATCGATTCTTTGCCAATTTGATTTACTGTCGCCATCTTTATTCAACATAATGTCTCAGCACTTAATAGGTTATGCGCCCAGCCATCGTCTCTTCTTTGATGGTTCAGAATCTAAATTCAAATTGTGGCAGGTGAAATTTCTGGAGTATCTAAAGATTTGGAAACTACACAAAGTGATACAATTTCCAACAGAGAATCCTAATGGCCCCAAATTTCTCAAAAAGAATGCGACTGTTTTTGCAGAACTGATTCAATGCTTAGATGATAGAAGTCTGTCTCTGATTATAAGAGATGCCTTGGATGATGAACAGAAAGCATTGAACATATTAAGAGAACATTATTTATCAAAACGGAAACCGAAAATTATATCACTATATACAGAACTAACGTCTCTAAAACGTAACGAAGATGAAACTATTACTTTATAAGGGCAGAAACAACAGCAAATGCTTTAAAACTCTTGGGTGAAATAATAAGCGATAGCTTGCTGATATCAACGACCCTCAAGGGACTTCCAGCCGATTTTAACCATTTACAACTGTTATAACACAAAAAGACAAACCCATAAATTTCAGTGAATTTAAAGTGGCATTGCACAGTTACGAAGAGACTAATCATATGCTCATCAACACTAATAACGATAGCAATATCATGAAGTTCAAAAATGTTTCTCGTAAACCGGCGCAACCAAATTACATATCTCACCGCAACGTTTTCCCCAAAAGTAATTTTCCCAAAAGAAACAATAAAATTATCTGCTATAATTCTGGACGACCCAACCACAAAAGTTTCCAATGTCGATATAAAAGCTCAAAAATGGACTCTATAAAAAACGTTGAGCACTTTGAGGAAGAACATACATTTCTATTTATATGTAACTTTGACAATACCAAAAACGGTAAAAATCTTCTTGTAGACTGTGGCACTACAGCACACATTATCACCAAGGATTCTGGTTTTATTAAGCTTGATTCAAACTTTCATCCACAGAGTCATTTTGTCAAACTTGCCGATGGTAGTCAAATAAATGATATAGTCTTGAAAAGAGGCGATGCTAAAATATTCCTAAAAAATAATAACCGTGAAATTTGTAACTGTATTCTAAAAAATGCTCTTTTCATACCTACATTTAAGCAAGACATATTTTCCGTGCAGACTGCCATTAAACAAGGCGCGAATATAAAGTTTGGCCAAAACAAGTCAAAATTGATATACCCTAATTGAACTGTATTTGACAATTAAAGAAAATGGCCGACTATATTATTTAAAACGTATGGTTCCCTCAAAAACTGCCTGTCACGACTTGGAAACCTGGCAAAAAATTCTAGGACACTGCAATACAGCTGATATTAAAAAAATTACCAAATGTAGTCGAAGGCATGAAATACCTTTAGACGATCTCCCAAATTATGATGTTTATGCACAGGGGAAAATGACAAAATATATAAGCAAAACACCAGACAAAAAGGCCTCGAAAATTCTCTCACTTGTGCACTGTGACTTGGCAGGCCTGATAAGCCTGATAGGAAGGAACAATTTAAGGTATGTTTGAAATTTTGTTGATGATTATTCAGGTTTAATTATAGTTTATTTTCTAAAAAACAAATCCGGCACTATCTTTGCCACTAAGAAATATTTAGCTGATATTGCCCTGTACGGCTCGGTAAAATGTATTTGCTCAGACAATGGGAATGAATTTACTAGTAAAGACTTTGAAATTCTATTAATTAACCGTCACACGAGAAATTGGCGCCGTATTCCTCATTTCAAAATGGCACCGCTGAAAGAGTATGGTGAACCCTTTTTGTTGCAATATTTTGGACATATAATGAGGTATGGTCCCACACAGTCAGACGATTCTATTTATAAACGATGCTGCTAGGAACTAACGAATCGAATTAATTCACGTTCTGCTACCAACCAATCAGAAACCAGAATTGCTCCATAAATATTAAACCTTTTCCGTAGCAATTTCACACGTTTTTTTTTCGTCTCGACACGGTAAGAATATTTTGCTCTGTGGAACTGTCTACTGCAAACCAGTCACCTCTAAGGACTGAATGTGATATGCCGTAAAACAAAATAACCATAAACATTTTTGATATTGTTCTTATTTTATTTATTTTTGTTTTATTAAATATGCACTTTAATTTTTTTGCTAAACCAATTTGAAAATGTAATTGGGGTAAGAATTAGCAAAATATTACAATCAAAGTGAATATACTATTTTTTTTATTATACCCAAATTGAAGACATTATTATTTTAATCTTGTGTAAGTAAAAATCACCCATGAGTCAGTTTTAGTTTTGGATTTTAAAATAGGTGATTTTTATTTATTTTTACCCTTTGGTTTTAAAGTGATTTTTTTTTTTTTAATTTTAGAAATAATTTCATTTATTTTTAACCATAAGTCATTGCGATTAAAAAAAAAAATGTATGTATGTATAGTTATAAAGTTTTTGAAAAATATTAGTTTAGCCTTAAACTATAGGTTATTTCTATTTAAAGAATTTTTGCCTTTAAAATAAGTGATAAAAAGAACTGGAGCTAAAAATATTTTTTTTTAATTAAACTTTTAAAATAATTTCCATCTTTTTATTAAAGTAAGCTTTACATTGTAAAATAAACAGAAAAAAAAATGTCCTTATTTCTTAGCATTTTTATTATAACAGTATCTGAATTAAAACTCTAGACTTTTTGAGATGGCAAGCTGTCTACTTATCAAATCAAAATTAGTGCATAGTTTATGGACGTACGCTTTAATGGCAGCAGCATATATCAGAAATAGATCGTTCAATAGAAGATTGGGCAAAACCCTGTATGAAGCATTTCGCGGTGTAAAACCAAAATTGAACTGAATGCATATATTTGGTTTAAATTGCTTTGCATTTATAAAAAATACCTGTAAACTACATATTAAAAGCAAAAAAGGTATTTTCGTAGGTTACAATAAAAGCAGCCCAGCATATTAAATCTACTTTCCAGACCAAAATGCCATAAAAAAAAGGTTAGATGTGTGAAATTCAATGATACATTGAATTTAAAAAATGACAAACTAGTGGATGAAAAACGTGAGGAAATATTACCTAGCATCTTAATCAATCATCATGAAAATATTAAAACTGATGACAATTGCAGTAAAACTACTGACATAAATATTAACCCGACACGTTGATACCTGATAAGGGAGTAAAAATGGCCAGACTTCTTAAAAAGACTACAATATTGGAACTGCACTGATTCTTCGCCGCCATCTTTGTTACTAGGAATTACTTAACACTCAAGCTCGAGACTACATCGATTCTTTGCCAACTTTGATTTACTGTCGCCATCTTTATTCAACATAATGCACTTAATAGGTTATGGGCCCAGCCTATGCAGTGGATTACTGTTACTCCTTGAAAAGCGCTCCAGAAAGTTATAATGAGGCGATTAATTCAGAAAATCACCAAGAATGGAAAAAAGCTATGATATCCGAATTGAAAGCTTTATCTGAAAATAATACATATGAAATGGTGGCCAAATCAAAAGATAAGAATATAATTTCTTCTCGCTGGGTTTTTTTCCAAAATATCACAGCTTCTGGCAGTGAAACTTTTAAAGCAAGATTTGTTGCTAAACATTTTTTTCACAAATTTTTGGAGTGGAATATTTTGCCACATTGTCACCGACAAATTTAACGACAATTAGAATTTTATTACAACTTGCAGCTCAATACAATTTAATTGCTCACATGGACACAATGCACAACACCCTCAAGTTCGGCACATCCGTTCTACGCCATACTGTATATCGATACTCTATGGCTGATGCTTCCGTACATTCATAACTGATCTACCTCTGCATTCCATGTTTAAAAAGGATATTAACAGACCTGACTGAATGTTACTGCCTATGACCTCACTCAGATTGTTTACGAACCCACCCGTGTGACCGATATTACCGGTCAGATAGCAAGCCTTCTAGACCTTTTCCTCACAACTTCCCCTGAGCTATGTTCATGTTCCGTTCTGTCTCCTCTGGGATACTCCGACCACTCCATTGTAGCAGTTAAGATAAAAATGAAATGTAATAAGTCTTCAAACGTACCGCTCCACTGTATTGTATATCGATACTCTATGGCTGACTGGTATTGCTTCTGTACATTCATATCAGACCTACCTCTGCATTCCATGTTTAAAAAGGATGTGTCCTCTATAGTAACAGACCTGACTGAATGGTTAATTGTAGGCATAGACCGATTCATACCATCCAAAAATTCCAACAAAAACCTAACAGCCAGTCATGGTTCTCCCCAAAATGTGCTGCTGCCATCGTGCATAGAAATCACTTTTTCCATAACTACCAACGTAATAGATGTACTGAGACTAAAGCTGCTTTCAGGACTTCCAGCAACCTCTGTAAAAGAGTAATAAAAAATGCAAGAGAGCTATATGCTCAGTCCGTTAACTCCAAAGTAGCTGAGCAGCGGCTTGGTTCCCACCAGTTTTGGCAAATAGCAAATAGCAAATAGGATTCTGAACAGAAGCGTGCGTTCTATCCCGACCATCATCAATGGTCCTGAGCTCATCTCGTCAGCATCAGACAAGGCCAAACTATTTGCCAAGAACTTTGCAGCTAATTCTACCCTATGCGACAATGACCATCAACTCCCTGTATTCCCTCCTATAACAGACAACATGCTATGCAACATACAAATATCTGTGCATGAGGTCGCCAAGCTAAGCAAGAACCTTGATTCCAGTAAAGCAACTGACCCTGATGGCATTCCAATTATAGTACTGAAAAAGCTCCAACCAGAACTTGCCCCCATACTTACAAAACTGTTTAAGCGTTGCCTTAAGAAGGACTACTGTCAATAATTTTCCCCACTCTTTATCTGTGCCTAAATCAAAACGTAGATTCCATGAGCAAAGCTTCTTTCTTAGAACTGCACGCCAGTGGAACTCTCTGCTGCTTGCCTGTTTCCCACCTGACTACAACTTGGACGTCTTCAAGTCCAACATAAACAAACTCCTGACAAACCGTCCCCTTAAGTAAGACACTCTATCAAAACCCCTAATACTAATGATTACTACAATACTATCTCATTGATTACTGTACACGCAATAACCCTATCCCTGAGTGGCCTTTGGGCCTTGATAAATGGTGACCCCCATGTAACAAAAAAAGAAAAAAAAAGTGCTTTCCAACACCCTGGAAAACCTCATCAGTATGCCCTGTATTTAAGAATTCAGGTGATAAGTCATCTCCCTCTCAGTACAGACCAATAAGTCTCCTGTGTGTTATGAGTAAGTTGCTGGAATCCATATCAAATAAAGTAGTCAACAACCTCAACAGAAACAACCTTCTTAGTGACACACAATATGGTTTCCGCTCTGCAAGATCTACCGCAGATGTGCTGACGGTTATATCCCACAGCATTAGTTAAATCTCATAGAATTAGTGAATCTCTTGACAAAGGCTTCCTTTCCAGAGCAATTGCTTTTGACATATCAAAGGCCTTCGGTAACATATGGCACAAGGGCCTACTTCACAAGATTTCTGCTACAGTATCACTAGAAATGTTTTCTCAATCATTAAATCATTTCTTTCTGATAGGTTCATAAGAGTAGTGGTTGCTGGGCAAAAATCAGAGGCCCGCAGTATTAATGCTAGAGTCCATCAGGGGTCCATCCTGGGCCCAACTCTCTTCCTGATCTACATCAATGATCTCCCAAAACACATACTTAAATCATTCGTTGACATCTATGCTGATGACACGACCATCTATGGCAACACATCAAAGGCTGTAAATAACAAGGTTCTCTCAAATTCTCTCTCTTCTGATCTTGAGCGCGTGGTACAGTGCGGGAAGAGGTGGCTGGTCACTTTTAATGCATCCAAAACCAAGCTTCTATCTTTACATCATCAACGCTCTGATCCCCATCTGGCATTAATTGAAATGGATGGCTCTCGTCTTGGGGGTGCTACATGTTTTGACAAGCTTCTGGGTTTGACCTTTACTCCTGATCTGAAATGGAACACGTACATCAGGTCTGTTGCCAAGGTTGTTGGGAAAATGATGGGATCCTTCTACCGCTCCAGAAGATATCTCACTACTGTTTAATTTTATAACTTTCTTTAGTTTCACATCTATTGTATCATTCTCATAATATTTCCCTCAACTTGAGTGTCATTTTCATAACGTTTCGGTCGATGTAACCTCCAACCTTCTTCGGGTGTATCTTGTCGAACTCGAGGATGTTTCTGTCAAACTTGGAATGTTTCTGTCGAACTCGGGATTTCCATCGGAACACTTTATTTACTTCATGGAGTAGCATGTTCTTGTTCCATCAGCCATGACTGTAATACAGTAATTTTATATATATATATATATATATATATATATATATATATATATATATATATATATATATATATATATAAAGTGATGGTTGTGTAGTTCCAACAAGAGAAAAAAATGTATACTTAAAAGAGCCTTTTATCATATTTTTATTTTAAAATAAAAATATGATACACGGCTGAAAACCCCACAATTGTTGATGGCTACACTCTTTTAAATATATATATATATACTAGCGGGGGTACCCGGCGTTGCCCGAGTGTTTGTTTCCGGGACGGGGCGGGGGGGAGTTTTAAAAAATGTTATGGTAGGTAAGTAGGAAGGATCAAACCCGGAGTCATGAGTAAAAGTAGGAAAATAAAGTGTGAAAAAAAAAAAAAAAAAAACATCTGCAACGTTAACAGTTCGGCCACCAAGAAAAGTCCATTCCAGTTGTTTAGGAAAAAAAAAAAAACGACTACGGTAGGTCGGCGCGAACGTGAAAATATAATGTGAATTGTCCAGCACGCTAACCACTACGCCACAGAACACTGCAGCTTAGTTTAGTGATTTTAAATAACTTCACATGAAAGAACTACGAAGCCAAACCGGTGTTCTCTTCTCAACTGTTCCTTGTGAACGATCCCCAAACGGTGTTAAGTGGTGGCAGGGGGAGGAGGAATTTATTAGAGAGAAAATATTTTACCACTTCCATTGATCTTAACCGATTTTGGCCGTGACTTCTCAGCAGAAAAAGTATAGAAATCTAAGATTATCGAGGAATTTGAGAAATAATAAGCCTATAACACACCTCAGATATTGTTCTGCCGTTTGTGCATATTATATTTGCATGAAATATCTTGATTTTTAATCCTATTAATGCCAAAATCAGACGGGAAAAAATGAGTTCATTTAAATATATATATATATATATATATATATATATATAGATATATAGAGAGAGAGAGAGAGAGAGAGGGGGAGGGAGAGAGAGAGAGAGAGAAATAAATAGTGGTATTTACAACTAGAAATAAAAATAGGTTTAAGGCTTCCAAAATTCGTACTAGGACCTGTGGCACAGTGATTAGAGTATTTGGAAAATTCAATGATAAAAGTGATATTCTCCTGAAGGTCAGGGTTTAAAGTTAAGGTCAGGGTTCAATTCTTAGTGTGGGCGACCGAAAAATACAAGTGCGAATTACTTAGGACCTCTATCCAGTTATGGCTGACAGAAGAACATGCTTCCCCGTGAAGTAAATAAAGGGCTCCGTTTGAAATTCCTTCCAAATTCCCAAGTTCGACGAAAAACATTCCCGAGTTCGACAAGATACACCTGAAGAAGGTCGGAAGTTACATCAGCCAAAACCTTGCGAAAATGGCACTTCAGATGAGAACAGTAGTCCGATGAATCCGAATAATACGAATAACCAATCCTCATCTCAAAAATTCAGAAACGTAATAGTTCCCTCCATGCAACACCGACACATCGTTGTATCATTATCATCATATCATTACTTCCCATGCAACACATGTCTTCAACAGGTTTCAAATTCATACATGATCACACTGCATACACATGTCTGACAAATTTATAATATTTTAGATAAATAGTTGGCAAAAACACTGGCAGAGCATATATTTTTGTTATCATGGAAGTGTAACTGCGCGCGTATGAGTGCATGAGAAAATATCAGCAGGAGCTGGCGTGCAAAGATATTAGCAGAAGCAGCAGCCAAAACAAAAATGCAAATTAGGAAGTGTAGGTGAAACGGAAAATATAAAGGACACCACGTGGTCAAAAAAAAATAAAAAGTTTGGTTGAAAAAGATGGACATGTACAGTTAGAGATGAAAAATGGCCGTCTACGGCTGGCGTGTAGTGGAGCAGAAAGAAAAACGCTAGCCAGTGGAAATGGACATGTGGCAGCGCAGTGGCAGAGATAAACTTTTAAGCTGGTGTCGAGACAGAGTGAAAGAAAAAACAGTAATAAATGACGTGTGTTAAAAAAAAAGCGAAGTCGGCATGGGGGTCTGAGAGAGGTTTGAACTGTAACAAACTCTTAATACATGGTATTTCGAAGCCTAATGCTTCTCATCAGAAGAGTGGAGAAGGTGCTAGGTAACATAATGTGAATGCAACATCTAGCGATTGTTACATTAGGAACAAAATAAATTATTGAGGCTGTTTATTTTACATTAGGCTTCGAAATGCCATGGCATAAAGAGTCCTCACTTACCCAACACCACGTGAATGGATAGTCTGTATTCACCAAACTATCCATTCACGTGTAATCACCTTTTTCTTCACCATATTCCTTCCGCTTCACTTTTTTGTTATCAAGTAAGATCTTTGACTTACTTGTTGTTTCATCAAATACTTTTGTATGCAAAATCCGATCCCGCATTTTGCTAATTCCTACCCTCTGATGAGAAGGAAAGTATTTCTTCGAAACTCCACGGATTAAGGACTATCCACTTATCAAGTGTTTCCTTTTCAGATTAAATATGTTTTTAACTCTTTTTCAAAGTGTTTTTTAACATGTTTTATTAACTGTTTGCTCCTATTATAAGCTCTATCTCCTATTTGGTTTTATCGAGCTTTTACATCTGGTTGAGATTACTTTATAAATATTAATTCTTTAATATTTACAATATACTTTAGTTTTACCATCTTGGATCATTTTGGTAAATTTAATTGTAATTTTTATTTTATTTTATATATATATATATATATATATATATATATATATATATATATATATATATATATATATATAAATATACTTCAGAATAAAGTTATCGAACAATCAGTTGGTATGGAAACCTATGATTATAAGATTTACAAAATATTACTGGCAGTAATATTCTATAAGTATCATCCCACCTAAATAAGAATTGCTCGATATACATAGTAGACATCGAAACCCTATAGGATACGGAGTAAAATATTTCTAATGTATTCTTTGTCTTGCATAGAATAATAAAAATCTTTGATATGAAACTCAAACATTTCACGTCATAAATTTTTAAATTCAGTAGTTAATAAAACATGTTAAAAAAACACTTTGAAAAAGAGTTAAAAACATATTTAATTTCAAAAAATGGAAGCTCAAAATAAGTGGATAGTCCTTAATCGGCGGAGTTTCAAACAAATACCTTCCTTCTCATCAGAGGGAAGGAATTAGCAAAATGCGGGATCGGATTTTGTTTGCAAAAGTACTTAATGAAACTACAAGCAAGTCATAGATCTTATTTGGTAACAAATAGTGAAGGAGAGGGAATAGAGGAAAGAAAAAGGTGATATCACATGAATGGATGGTCTGGATTTCAAGTGAATGGATAGTTTATTTTATATATATATATATATATATATATATATATATAGTAATTTATAAAATATATATGGCGATTAAGCTACACTGAATATTCGGCGTTTCATTCACTCTAGGATTCGTCAGGCTTATGCGCGAATTCTGTTGTTGTTTCTCGTTTTTATATGGTTCTCTTCTGTTGAGGATTTTAGTTAGCCAATCAGCTTTCTAGTATCCACTGCGCCCCTTCCTATCAGCCAATGGGCATGCATTTTATCGAACAAAGGATCCGTTTAAGAACTAGTTTAGTGGTTTAAGGCAGCCCTTTTCCTCCTTTTTTTTATATATATATATAAATATACATATGTGTACATACATATATGCACATATATATACATATATATATACATACATATATGTGTGATCGTTTATGTATATTCATGCTTATTTAATTTATTTATTTGTTTATTTTCTATTGTTTTTGTTAGTTTTAAAGCTATTTTGTATCGCTATCC
>NC_136517.1:95102408-95107408 GCF_053919585.1 Euprymna scolopes | reverse complement strand
CAGAGAAAAAGAAGGAACGACTTTTTTGGCACCCCTCCCTGTACAAAACTGATGATTTTAGGGTGAAGGAATGAATTTTTTTTGGCCAATTTTTCGATATTAGTCGGGCAAAGGTTGGAACTTTAAAATGATACCTATCTGGCGAAAATCCGAACCCGTGTCGAAAGTTTTTGCAAGACATACAAACACACATACATACATACAAACATACATACATACACACATTTTCGCTTATATATATATATATATATGTGTGTTTTTTTTTAATACTCGTTCACATCAGATCACTAAAGTTAAGCAACATTGAGCCTGGTCAGTACTAAAATGGGTGACCTGCTAATAATAATCATAAACTTATAAATAAACGCATCATCTATATATATAAAAGCGAAAATGTATGTATGTATGTATGTATGTACGCTTTTCCTCGATGTCCACAAAAGGCTTCTTTCAGAGAAGCGCTTGCTCGGTTCACAACTTCTTAAAACTTTTTATATCATCTATAAATTGTAATATCTCAGAATTATCCACGGCGCTTGCCTGTCAATTTAATTTTATTGACTTTTAAATGCTAATTATTCCACATTTCCCGCATCGGCTTGCGTTACATTCGGTTTTCGGTATAAACAAAAAGCGGCCGAAAGCCAGTTGTCTCAAAAGAGCTAAGTAACGTTTGTTCTTCATATCAGACTATAGCTTTCATTTTGCTCCTCCTAATAAACAGGGAGCGGGTTTTTAAAAACAAACAAACCGATTTATTCACCTCATTCAAACTGTCCCGCACAAAATGCTAACTGCTGAATACCTATCACCGTCACGTCAATCAAAAACGCGCACCTGT
Source organism: Euprymna scolopes (assembly GCF_053919585.1). Taxonomy (NCBI): domain Eukaryota; kingdom Metazoa; phylum Mollusca; class Cephalopoda; order Sepiida; family Sepiolidae; genus Euprymna; species Euprymna scolopes. Next base: position 95,106,567 of record NC_136517.1, on the reverse strand, counting down.
TTTTTTTTAAACACTTTACTATTTTCCAACTACGCGTCAACGCTTCGTTTTTTTTTTTACGGGCACCTGTTTTATTTTTTCACATTTTCGGGGTTTTTTCACATACCCCGAAAAACACCCGGGCAACGCCGGGTACCCCTCGCTAGTTATGAATAAAAGTGAAAATGTGTATGCATGTGTGAGGACTCTTCTCAACCTATATACTTAACAAATTTTTTTATCTAGACTTAAAATTTGATATATAGGGTATTCAGACATGTGGAATATTTTTTACTGGTTTTCATCCTAGTAAAAAGGTTTCTAAGGGGTCAAAATTGAAAAGTTAGTACTTGGAAGTCATCACATTTTTATCTGTTTGTCGACTGTTTCATGAATGCGCATGCATGGCCATGAAACATGACAGCTTCTTTATGTTAAGAATAAGTAGGCCTGAAAACACTTTTTAAAGAACGTGTCAAGCTGGTCTAATGGTTATCGTACTTGACTCACTGTCTTTAGGTTTTGGTTTCGAGCTCGAGTATTCTTTTTTACTTACAAGAAGTGAATTGCTTAGGAAAAACATGATACTCGCATGCGCATCAGTTTCTTTATTAATTAAAATATAATATTTATGCATATTTTATGGCCGGGCAATGCTGAGCAACCTGCTAGTTACAATATAAAAACATGGTCAGTTGTATTTTTTTTTCTACTAAGGAGTCACCACTAATCAAGGCCCGGAGGCCACTCGAGGATAAGGGTTAATAGGCATACAGTGGTTAATGGGACAATGTCGTAATAATCATTAGTAGTGGTTGGTTGGTTGGTTGTTTTTGTTTTACGGCATATCAACCCTTTTCGGGTTATTTAATGCCGAATCCAAAGATTTTGAAGAAAATTTTTTTTTAATAGAATATATTTGTTGTTTTCACGTCGGTTTCTATTTAACCCATAGTTGGGACCCTAACAGGTACTGCCACTCCGGGTCAGAGTGGACCTGGGAGCAATGGTAATTAAAGGGTGGCTCCACACTCCCCAAAGCCCACAAGCTGGGGCCCTCACCACTGAATATAGCTTAAGGTCATATCCAGGACCCCCATTGAGGGACTTTTACCCTCTGCAGGGGGGCAGTCGGCATATTCTAATACCCCACTGACAGGGCCACGTTAGTAGTGGAAAATTGGTAAATTGGATTACTTAAAGGGGACGGCTCATCAAGAATTTGTTTACATTGAACTTGAAGACGACCATATTATATTCAGCTGGAAAGCAAGCAAAAGGAATAGAGTTCCACAGGTGTGCAGTTCTAAGAAAGAAACTTTGTTCATGGAATCTATTTAGATTTAGGCATAGATAAAGAGTGGGGGAAATTATTGATATAGTGTTTTCAGCTTGTTTGTCATATAATTTTGAGATGGTGAACTCCAAATTTATAGATGGAGTAGAAGCGACTGTTAGCTTCATCTGGCCCTGCATCTACATACTCGTAAATTAAAATATCATGTTTAACCATATTTTGGGCCTGGGCAATGGTGGACAGTCTGCTAGTAATAATAACAAGCGAAGCATGCATGGTCCCCCGTGAGTGCATAGTGAACGAGACATCAAAAAAAAATGACTAAGTTCAGCATTTGCGCCCCCCCCCCCACATTTAGCCTCAAAAGCCTTAACATATTTAAATTTGAGTTCATCACCATGCAAAACTGCTAAATAGACATACACAGAAAATTTTGGACAAATATGGTAAAATAGTCCCCAAAATGGAGTGTTTTTATTAGCCCTAAAAGAGCCCCTGGGGCACACCCAAGAGTTATCGTGAAGTATAGACAAACAAAATTATATACAAAATCTGTTGATTACAACTTTTCAGAAAGTTTTATAAAAATTCAAGGCATCAATTTTTTTTTTAATAAGCACACAAGTGTCAAATTTAGCCATTTTACCCCTAAAGTCACCCCTGGGGGGGGGGGGGATCGGAGTTTTACCAGAAAATCTGACTCATATCATGTTTAATGTTTGTGTAAAATTTCAAAAAATTCCAAGGCATAATTATTGAGAAAAGTGCACACGGGTTAACGGACGAACAGACAAGGGTGAATTTACAGGTTTTTTTTTTTTTTTTTTTTTTCTTACATAGGCATCACCACATTATCAAGGCCCAGAGGCCGCTCAAGGATAAGGGTTAAAGAGTGTACAGTAGAAATTGGACAATATAGTAATCATTAGTAATGAAAATTTGGTAAATTTGATAACTTATATGGAACGGCTCATCAAGAACTTATTTACTTTAGACTTGAACACAACCATATTGTAGTTAGCCGGAAAGCAGGAAAACATCGGGAGGGGGGGGCAATAAACTTATGAATAAACATATCATGCTTGGCAGTTATTGCAACTTTATCAGTTGTCGTATAAGTTTGAGATGGTGAACCTTAAATTTATGGATAGAGTAAAAGCAACCGTTAGCTTCATCCAGCTCTGTTCACAAAACATGGCGTGAAAATAACTTTTATAGCTTGGCTTTCACAAAAGATCGATCGAGATTTAGCTTGTGAAATAATTGATTAAAATCTAAGCTTGTGAAATAATTGATAAAGATGGTAGCTAGTGCAATAATTGATTATTATGTTAGCTTTGAAAAATAATTGATTATGATGTTAGCTTCTGAAATAAATGATTATATTGTTAGCTTGTGAAATAATTAATTATGGTGTTAGCTTGTGAAATAATGGATTATAATGTTAGCTTGTTAAACAATTGATTATGATGTTAGCTTGTGAAATAATGGATTATATTATTAGGTTGCTAAATAATTGATTATGATGTTAGCTTTTGAAATAATTGATTATGATGTTAGCTTGTTACATAATTGTATTATGATGTTAGCTTGTAAAATAATTGATTATAATGTTAGCTTGTGAAATAACTGAGTGCAATGTAAGCTTGTTACATAATTGATTATGATGTTAGTTTGTGAAATAATTGATTATGATGTTAGCTTGTAAAAAAAATTATTATAATGTAAGCTTGTTAAATAATTTATTATGATGTTAGCTTGTGAAATAATTGATTATCATGTAAGCTTGTGAAAAAAATGATTATGACGATAGCTTGTTAAATAATTGATTATAACGTTACCTGTAAAATAATTGATTATGATGTTAGCTTGTTAAATAAATGTATTATGATGTTAGCTTTTGGAATAATTGATTATTATGTTAGCTTGTTAAATAATTAATTAAGTATGCAAAATTTGTTTAGCTGTTTCTCTTCTCTGTTTAATCACGCTATTCCTCATCGCGGCCGTCACTTAAATTGAATAGACAAGTTTCCAGGGGCTTCATCCGTGGATTCTCATATTCGAGATCTGCACATCCTTTAGTCCTCACATTCAAAAAACGATGTTTCTAAAAAGGAAGGAAGAATCGCTGCTTGCTGGGTTGTAGTTCATATAGAAACATTTTAATTTGAATAAAATAAAATGGCAAGGAAGAAGAAAAGAAAAAAAAGAAACAACACACTGAAGATGGAGTATACCTCTGAAATATATTTGTGATAAATTTCAAACAAGTAAAATATTTGCTTACTTTCCTAATATTACGTTGTGATTTGGCTTTCAAGCGCACTTGAGGCGTATTTTATTTTATTCAAATTAAACTATTGAACTCTCATTCTTTAATATATATATATATATATATATATATATACCTCCTGTCCCTTTTTCCTATTTAAGTTCTTTTTTAACTTCTTATCCACTTTTTTTGAAGAGCTCCATTTTTCTTTAATTTCTCTCTAATCTATCCCATTTTCCATTTTTTTCTTTTGCGTTGTGAGGTTCCAGGTCGCCTGATGAAGTCTCTTTGACTGAAACAGATGGCTGTTTGTAGAGACCATATGTAACTGTTTACCCCTAATAAAAGAAATATATATATATATATATATATATATATATATATATATATATATATATATATATAACTACTTAATTTACTCACATAAAATTAATATACGAAAGTATAGATTTATGCGTAAACTTTAAGTATTTACTTCAAAAGTGCTCAATACGTAGGTAGAGCTAGTTAGTAATTTATAAAATATATATGGCGATTAAGCTACACTGAATATTCCGCGTTTCATCCACTCTAGGACTCTTCAGGCTTATGCGCATAAGCCTGAGGAG
>NC_136517.1:95089998-95094998 GCF_053919585.1 Euprymna scolopes | reverse complement strand
TCAGCTATGGAATTAATGTATGAGCGTGACACTTGTGACGTAAAGAAAATAGTGTTTTGTGACATAACAGAAACATTTCTACGAAACTATATTAAAATGAAAAAAGAATATAGATAGATTTCTATGAGTCGTTCTGATTATAATTATTTATTTTTGAAAAACCAACTTACAGCCACTGAATTATAAGTGGTTTGCCATATTTATAGGTAAATGTGCACTGAACACATACCATGATATATATATAAGTAAAATTCAAATTTTGATATATCTTTTTATTTAAACGTGAAAAAAAAAAAACAATTAGATGCTGAAAACGTACACAGTAAAACAATATGTTTTATTGCCACATTGATTATTTATATGTAACGCAAATTAAAGAAAAATATATTTTCGGGGTTATTTATTTATGTTGGTAGTGTAGAAGAAAATGTATGAATGTTTTTTAAGAAAGGTGTATTAAAAAATGGAGAATTGATTTAAAAAAAAGGAAGGCGGTGGTTAAATCATCATTGTAAAATGATCTTATGGTTGTCAACGGGTTAATCAGATTTATTTGTAAGAAAATTGCGTTAAAATAACTTAAACGTAATACAGAAATGAACGATGTAAAAAAAAATGCAGAAAGTATTAACAATTGTTTATTTGGATAATTTAAATGCGAAAAAAAAAAAACAATCGGGACACTGAAAACGTACACAGTAAAACAATACGTTTTATTGTTGCGTTGATTATTTGTTTATGTACGCATACACAACCGGAAGTAGTAAACCAGATGTTGGGTTTTTTGGGGGGGTTTTGGGGTTTTTTTTTACACGGTGGTCACCACTTATCAAGGCCCAGAAGCCACTCAGGGATAAGCGTTATTGCAAGTACAGTACGTTAGTGTGGAGATTTGATGAAGTGTTTACTTAAGGGGGCGGTTCATTAGGAATTTGTTAACGTTGGACTTGAAGACATCCAAGTTGTAGTCAGGTGGGAAGCAGGCAGACGGAACAGAGTTCCACAGGCGTGCAGTTCTAAGAAAGAAGCTTTGTTCATGGAATCCGCGTTTTGATTTAGGCACAGATAAAGAGTGGGGGAAATTTTTCACAGTGGATTCAGCTAGACGGGTGTTTTTCGTGAAAGATTGGCGAGGGGGGACCAGAGATTGGAGCTCAGACGAGCACCTGCCATGGAAATAACGATAAAACAAAGATAGGCTTGCAACGTCTCTTGTGTGGGAGAGAGGTTGCAGGGTAGAGAAAAGGGCATCCCCCACTAAGCCATGAAGTCTGTTTTGTACTCTGTCAAGGCAGGATAGGCTGTTTTTAGCAGCTCCTGCCCAGATGTGGCAGCAGTATTCCATCCTTGGACGTATTTGGTTTTACAACACTCATTACAAGGTCATTTGAGTTTTATAATTATATAGATTTTAGGTTGAGAAATAAGTACTTGTGGAATTTTTAATTTTGATTTCAAGTGATGTATTTTCAAATAAATTGCGAAAACATAGTTTAAAGCGGGCGAAGACAGGGCTGTAATCCTTGAATTCGTTCAAAACGTATCGCAAAAACAAAAAACATTTAAGTAAATTGCGATATATAAAAACAGTCATGCGAGATGGACGGGCCGGCTAAGAGTTTAGGCTCCTTACAGTGGGGGTCCCGATTTCGAATCTCGGCTAGATTCAGCCACTCTGATGAGTCGTAAACAACAAAACACGTGTCAGTGGATAATGATATTTTAAAAGCAATATATATGCCACTCCCCATATAGGAGTACCAAATTGGTTAAAAGGAAATTAATTCCCAACTCGCATTTAGGTAAAAACGCACTTTCATAAATAATTGAATTCGTTCAAAACATATTACAAAAACAAAGAATATATATATAAGCCTGACGAATCCTATAGTGGATGAAACGCAGAATATTCAGTGTAGCTTAATCGCCATATATATTTTATAAATTACTATATATATATATATATATATATATATATATATATATATATATATATTAGCGATGGGGGACAGTTCCAATATTTTTACCGATTCCGATACAATTACCGATTCTTTATAAATCTCTAAATATTTAACTATATTTTTTTAATATTTTATTTATATTTTTTTATATCTTATTTATATTTTATTTATATTTTATTTATATTTTTTATATTTTATTTATATTTTTTATATATATGTTTTTTGTAATATGATAAATATTGAAAATCAATAAATATCGAAAATCAATAAATATCGAAAATTAATAAATATTTAAAATCAATAAATATTTAAAATCAATAAATATTTAAAATCAATAAATATCGGAAATCAATAAATATCAATAATCAATAAATATTTAAAATCAATAAATATTTAAAATCAATAAATATCGAAAATCAATAAATATTTAAAATCAATAAATATTTAAAATCAATAAATATCGAAAATCAATAAATATCAAAAATCAATAAATATTTAAAATCAATAAATATTTAAAATCAATAAATATCGAAAATCAATTAATATCAAAAATCAATAAATATCGAAAATCAATAAATATTTAAAATCAATAAATATTTAAAATCAATAAATATCGAAAATCAAGATTTAAAAAAATCTGATTAAAGAAGGTAGTTCGATTTTGACCAAAGTTAACACTTTAATACAACCTAACACCACAGGTACATTTGAGAAGTTTTAACACCGCACCAGCAAAAAGGCCCACCGTATAAAATTAACAGTAGGTTCTTTGATAAGACAGGAGCGCGTTCAAAATGAATGTTTCTGTTTAGAGCACGATTGAACCCTTATACTTGACTTTTTCATTTTAAACTTTTGAGTGAAGCCATTATTTACAGATAATTTTATGAAATCAACAGTAGATTCTCTACAGTGCAATGTAGACTACAAGGTATTGTGGCCTAAGTCACTGCGGGGAGGCATATGAAGCTTCATCCCGATACACTCCGGGACGTGGGTGGGGCCTAATTAGAGCAGGCAATCAATCGATTTGATTAAAACATGGACCATTTCACTGATCTCGATGACAATAAAAAAATATGGGCGGGTGAAACAGTTGTTGATCCTTATTTAATCCCGGGCAGCATCGGGTCTCCCTGCTAGTTTAAGATAAAGTGCAATTTTTGGGATTGAAAATAGTTGAAGGTTAAATAAGACGATGAACTGCCCGATGGAAGAGCAGGAGGAGGAGGAAGAAGGAAGAAGAAGAAGAAGAAGAAGAAGAAGAAGAAGAAGAAGAAGAAGAAGAAGAAGAAGAAGAAGAAAATTGGTCGTCAATTTTATGTTAGAAGTTGTGAAGGATTGAGGTCATAATGAGGTGAACGATTTTGAATTGGTTCGATTCCAAGACTTCAACACGAAGACTGGGAGAAGATGTATTTGCAATGAATGTTTCAGCAGTTGGTGCTCATCAACCAATTAGGGAAAAAAGGTGGATTGTGATGGGGGGGGGTCATAAAGAAAGCTATCTTGTTTTATGGGCACACTGTGTGTCCGTGTATGTGTATGTGTGTATGCGCGTGTGTATGTGCGTGTTTATGTGTATATAAGTGTGAGCGTGTGTGCGTGTGTATGCGTGTATGTATGCGTGTGCATGCGTGTATGCATGTGCGTATGTGTATGTGCGTGTGTGTGTGTGTATGTGTGTGTGTATTTGTGTGCGTGTATGTTCCGTCTGCCTGCTTCCCACCTGACTACAACTTGGATGTCTTCAAGTCCAACGTTAACAAATTCCTAATGAACGGCCCCCTTAAGTAAACACTTCATCAAATCTCCACACTAACGTACTGTACTTGCAATAACCCTTATCCCTGAGTGGCTTCCGGGCCTTGATAAGTGGTGACCACAGTGTAAAATATATATATATATATATATATACATACGAGCAAACAGTTAATAAAACATGTTAAAAACACTTTGAAAAAGAGTTAAAAACATTTAATCTGAAAAGGAAACACTTGATAAGTGGATAGTCCTTAATCCGCGGAGTTTCAAAGAAATACTTTCCTTCTCATCAGAGGGTAGGAATTAGCAAAATGCGGGATCGGATTTTGCATGCAAAAGTATTTGATGAAACAACAAGTAAGTCAAAGATCTTACTTGATAACCAAAAGTGAAGCAGAGGGAATAGGGTGAAGAAAAAGGTGATTTCACGTGAATGGATAGTCTGGTGGAAGATAAATAATCCAGTGACGGTAAAATCCAAATATATAACTTCAAGAAAGTTAATTGAATTTCCATAATTTGAGGTTGTTATTTTTCAGAGATAAGTTAGCTAGTGAAGTACAACGAGATTAATACAAAAGTGCTCAATACCGAGGTAGAGCAGGGCATTCTTTTAATTTGTTTTTACATAAGCAGTAATGTGTTGCTACACAGTCATGAGCATGTTTCAGTCTTCTAGTATTTAGTAATTCACGATCTCTTCAGGCAATCACGCTTACATTAAGGGAATCAGTATCAGCGTGTATATCTACCTGTGGAGGATGATCTATCGATTTTAGCTTTACTGATATTTTTAAAGCAATAAATGTTTATTATTTTATCATTATTACGAGCAATGGAAGATTTTGGTTTAAACAAAATCAAATAACAAAAAGACAATTAAAAGAATCGTTTTGTCATCGGAAAATAGACACCATTTTTTTTTATTCCGGTACCAATTCTTCCAATTCTTCCAATTTTTTAAATTCCTGATTCTGATTAGTCGTCCCAACACTAATATATATATATATATATATATATATATATATATATATATATATATATATGAACAAATGATTAATAAAACATGTTAAAAAACAGGCTCTGTCAGTGGGGCATTAGAATACGCCGACTGCCCCCCTGCAGAGGGTAAAAGAGCCCCTCAATGGGGGTCCTGGATATGACCTTAAACTATATCCAGTGGTGAGGCCCCAGCTTGTGGGCTTTGGGGAGTGTGGAGCCACCCTTTAATTACCATTGCTCCCAGGTCCACTCTGACCCGGAGTGGTAGTACCT